>NW_004444172.1:642679-658652 GCF_000243295.1 Trichechus manatus latirostris | reverse complement strand
ACTCATAATAACCCCATGGGGCAGAGTAGATCTGCTCCATCTGGTTTCCAAGGGGCAGCTTGTGAGTTCGAACTTCCAAGCTTTTTATTAGCAGCTGAGCTGTTAACCACTACACCACCATGTCTCCAGGTATATGCACTAGAGATCTCAAAATAATGTATGCACACCTATGTTCATTGATGCTTTATTCACAATAGCAAATAAATGGAAACAACCGCAGTGTCCATCAACAGATGAATAGATAAACAAATTGTGGTACATAGATACAATGTAATACTCCACAAATATAAAGAACAAAGATAAGTCCTTCAAATATAACACAGACTGGCCTGAAGGGCATAATGCTAAGTGAACTAAGTCAAGCATATAAGGACAAATTTTGTATGATCCCTCTTTTATAAGAACACAAGAATAGATACATACAGACAGAACAATGTTCTTTAGAGGTGACCAGGGAGAAGAAGGGAGAGTGGAAAGTACACTTTAGATCATAGAGACTCTCAAATTTTTTTTGGTGATGGGACAAGTGGCACCAAATGTGGATGTAGTGACAGCAGCACAAACAAAGTGAAAACGAGGGTTTGAGCACAGCAGTAACCACAAGTTTGACTTTTATTATAATCATGCGCTTGCTTTTCTTGGCAAGTCCCAAATTCCTCTGTCAGCATCAGGGCATGATGAACCCAAGATCCACAGGTCAGATGACAGCATGTTGGCTCACAGCAGCGAAGGCTGACAATCCAAGACCAGCAGGTGAGACAGCTGGCTGCTGGCCCCAGTCCCAAGAACTGGAGGTCAGATGATGATGAGCTGAATACTGGATCCAGGGCAGAGCAAAGTCTACATGTATTGGATGCAGGTCACAACCCAAGAAAACTCCCTTTTAATTGATTGGCAGCTCACAGCAGATCCCATCATGGAAATGAGCACATGATATCAGATCTCATCATAGCAGTTATTAAATCATTATATGACGACCAAAATACTCCATAACTGCCAAGCCACTGACAATCATATCCCAGCCAGGCTGACACATAATCTTAAAGATCACACTACCTAAGTGTCACTAAGATTTGAAGTCTTCAAGGCTAAATATTTTATAACAATAGACTGACTACTGTCCTGGAATCCTGCCTCTCATCTCAGGTGGAATTATACCAGAATTTGATTTTATCCCCAGTGAAGTTTAATCGGATCTACACCTTAAAAGAGGTTTCACAGAGGGAATGAAATTGCGGAAAGATGGTATAATGCTGCAAAGAAAGAGAAAGTCCCCCTGTTGGGGTTAATCTAACAGCGAAAAAAAAAAAATGAACTTTTGAACTAGATTTAATATATCCAAAAGCCAGTTCTCAATTTACCCAGGAAGGGTTGAAGAAATAAATTATATACTATATGATTTGTAAGTAAAAATATTCTTTGTCATCAGAACATTTTATTACACCTCTTGCAGAGGCCAGCCTGTGAATTTGGATCAAGACACCCATTTCAGAGAAGAGAATAAGCAAAATAACTTGAGGAAAATGTGACAGGAGCTCAGTCTAATAGGAACAGAGGGTCCATATGAAGCTTTCATAATAGGGAAGGTGAGAATTGGATTTGTGCCAGTTTTGGATGGCCTCCAGTGGTATTGCTCAGATAAGGGCAATCAGCACTGTGTTCAAGTCTAAGAAATAAAACTGTCTACACTCTATTCCATTGAGAAGCTGCAGAGGAAAAGTATTTTGGGTAGAGTGAGAGCTATCTGGGAAAATAAATAAATAAACCAAATCAGAGAGTGCCAAAGAGATTTGTTTAATTGGAAATATAACTATGCCAGGTAGAAGAGATCCCAGGGGATAGAAATAAGTATTTTGTATTTAAAGAACACTCTATGTTCAAAATGAACCCACTGTTTTAAAGGTAGATTGAATATCACTGATGAGACAAGTTGTTTTAGCCAAAGTAATTTAAACACTTAAGTACAAAAACCCTCTTCAGTGAGGAAGAAACAAGCTTATCACAAACAAACCAAAACCAAAACCCACTGCAGTCAAGTAGATTCTGACCCACAGCGACCTTCAGGACAGAGTAAAACTGCCACATCAGGTTTCCAAGGCTGTAAATCTCTAAGGAAGCAGACTGCCACCACTTTCTCCCACAGAGCATATGATGGGTTCACACTGCAGACCTTTTGGGTAGGAGTCAAGCACTTTAACGACTGTACAACAGGCCTCCAATTTTGGAAACGAAGAAAGGTAAATATGACATGTTTTATATAAACATTCAACTTTAGTCCATGATATTATTAAAATTAATATTTAATATAGAGTAGCAAATGTGCTATTACTTTAAAGCAGCTCCTTTATATTTCTCACTCTGTTAAATATGATTTACCTTAAACCATGATTTTAAATAGTGATATTACATTATTTTGTAACACTGAAACCTTGAAAAACTGCTGTTTTTGTAAGAATCTTAAACAATATTATAGGAAAACTTCGATTCCAGCAAAGACTTCGTAGCCAATAAGCATTATATTTATGTATTTTACTTCTGATGATATTTTAGAAGGATATTTGAAGTAAAAAAAACATGAAATAAATTTACAACCATTTAAGAATCCAAGAAACATTTATTTTAAAGAAAATAATACTTTTATGTTAAAGAATTTCTAAAACAACGCAAAGTTTTAAGTTGATATGGTTTTTCAAATTAGTGTCAGTGTTTATGCTTCTAACTTATATTCAAAATACAAACATAGCTGAGGTTTAGGATAGATTGGGGATATTGACATTGATTAATGTCTATCTGAATCAGAATATTGTTAAACAAAGACAAACACACTGACTTTGAGTGGAATCTGATTCATGATGACCATAGAGCATAGAGTAGAACTGCCTCATTGGGTTTCCATCACTTGTGGTGTTTCTGTTATAGTAGCACTAGATTAGTAAGACACCTTGTCTCTCCATACAGTGACAGTTATTTCCAAGTTTAAAATCACTTTTAATGTTGTCAGAACTTTCTGCTCAAAGTAAGTAATATATGTATCAGCAGATAGCAAATCATTCTAATAGTAATTACATAATTTTGTTGTGGAGTGCACTCCCTCAATAAGAACCTTTGCTTGCGTTGATTTAATTTAGTCGGTTGTAATGTATAATCTGTTATATCACTTAGCTTAAGCCATATCATTCACTTCTATGTGTCTCCATACAGTTGTGACATCCATTTTAAAAACTAGGTTTGCAATATGCAAATATATATACATACATAGATGCACAATTATTTTTAACTTGCATCCACGATAAACACCTATGAAAGCAGCAGTAAAGATATCAAACAGTATATTGTGTGGCCAAATCTACTGCAAAAGGACTGTTTCAGGTGTTGAGAAGGAAAGATGCACTTTGAGGGCCCCAATGTATATGTTGTATGTGTGTATATATATATATATGCAATACATATATATGTATGTGTATGTGTACACGTATACATATGTGTGTGTGTGTGTATAAAGTGTTAATGCCGTCACATTATTTTATAGATAAAAAAACCCGAGACACAAAGAGTTTGAATAATTTTTCCTGCCTCACACACATGCAAGGATTTTAACTCACTATGCCTAATCTGAATCCCTAGTGGCACAGTGATTAGAAGCTATGGCTGCTAACCAAGTGGTCAGAAGTTCAAATCCACCAGCTGCTCCTTGGAAAACCCTGTGGCAGTTCTGCTCTGTCCTATAGGGTCACTGTGAGTTTGAATTGAATGGACAGAACAGCTTTGGTTTTTTTGGTTTTAATACATGTTCTGCTTCTAGGCCTGGATTTCAGTTAGGCCTTCATCACTTAAGTTTTTGTTTGACTTAGAAAATTATTTAACCATTCAATGTTATTTTTTATATTTGCCTATATATGAAAACCTTACGGAGTTTTTGCGAAAATTAATATGTTGTAAAGAGCACATCTACCATTGATTTAGATTATCATATTTCATTGTTATATCTGTAATTATGATAACATTTGTGATTAAATAGTTTTCTTAGCATCTTCCCTTATCTGAAGCCTTAGGAATAAAGATATCATGGAGGCAATTAGGAAGTTAATTAATCATCACCAAACTGCTTTCGCACTCAAAGTAATCCAAATAAGTATTTCTTCATTTATACTCAATTTCCAAACACTTTTCATGTGTATTGTTCACTCTTTTTTGAGTGTCATCTAAGTCAATTGTCGTTATTGTTCGTGTCAGCTGTCATCAAGTCAGATCACGATTCATGGCAAATTTATGTGTCACAGACTAGAACTGTGCTCCATAAGGTTTATTTGGAGGTAATATACAGAAGCTGATAGCCAGGACTTTCTTCTGCAGAGCGAGTGGAGGGGTTCAGTCTGTCAACTTTTACAGTAGCAGCTGGTTGCACACCACTTGCGCTATACAGGTTCCTTCTTAAATCATTTAAACTTTGCCTATTTTATGATGTTCAATCTTCTGCATGCTTCACAATGATCTCTGTGTTAATACAGAAATGATGCATTCTCATTCGCTTGGTCTCAGGTGGTGTCAGAAAAGTATACACTAAAAACTTCCCATTGGACAGTATCTCAATCAGGTTGGAGACGTAGAAGTCTACATTTAGGGACTCAATACTAATATCGTTGTTTGACTTTAAGTTGTGCTTAATAATAAAAACACTGCAAACACATAACTGCCTTTACGATATTCTCGCAACTCACCCTTTGTGTGTGTGTTTTAAGTGAAAGTTTACAACTCAAGTTAATTTCTCATACAAAAATTTTTACCCATATTATATTGTGACACTAGTTACAATTCCCACAATGTGACAGCACATTCCCCCCTTCCACCCCGGGTTCCCTGTGTCCATTCAACCAGTTCCTGTCCCTTCCTGCTTTCTCATCCTTCTTTTGGACAGGAGCTGCCCATTTGGACTTGTATATCTGATTGAACTAAGAAGCACATTCCTCACCCGTATTTTTTTTTCTTTTAATACTCTTGCCTAATCTTTGTCTGAAGAGTGGGCTTTCATAATGGTTTCAGCTCTTGTTTAACAGTGCATCTGGGGGCCATAATTTTGGGGGTTCCTCCAGTCTCTGTCAGCACATTAAGTCTGGTCTTCTTTCGTTAATTTGAGTTCTGTTCTACATTTTTCTCCTGCTCTGTCTGGGATTCTCTGTTGTGTTCCTTGTCAGGGTGGTCATTGGTGGTGGCCGTGCAACGTCCAGTTCTTCTTGTTTCAGGCTGATAGAGTCTCTGGTTCACGTGTTGCTTTAGTCCTTTGGGCTAATGTTTTCCTTATGTCTTTGCTGTTCTTCATTCTTCCTTGCTCCAAGTGGGATGGGACCAATTGGTGTATCTTAGATGGCTGCTCGCAAGCTTTTCAGATCCCAGATGGCACTCACCAAACTGTGATTTAGAACATTTTCTTGAGAAACTTTGTTATGCCAATTGACTTAGATGTCCCCAGAAATTATGGTCTCCAGGCTCCAGTCCAAGCTACTCTGACCCTCAAAGTTTTTGAATGTGTTCAGGAAACTTTTTAGCTTTTGCATTGGTCCTGTTGTGCTGACCTCCCCTTTATTGTGTGTTGTCCCTCACTTCACCAAAATTGATCCTTGTCTACTTCCTAGTGAGTTCCCATCCTTCCCCCTCCCCATCCTCATAACCATCAAAGCATGCTTTTTTTCTGTGTTTAAACCTTTTCTTGAGTGCTTATAATAGTGGTTTCATACAATATTTGTCCTTTTCTGACTGACTAAACTCACTTAGCATAATGCTGTCCAGATTCATCCATGTTGTGAGATGTTTCGATGATTCATCATTGTTCTTTATCATTGAATAGTATTACCTTTGTTTATCCATTCGTCTGGTAATGGGTGTTTAGGTTGTTTCCATCTTTTTGTTATTGTGAATAGTGCTGCAATGAGTATGGATGTTCATATGTTTATTCTTTTGATATATTCCTAAGAGTGGGATTGCTTAATCTTATCGTATTTCTGTTTCTAGCTTTTTAAGGAAGGCTCAAATGGTTTTCCAAAATGGTTGTACCATTTTATATTCCCACCAGCACTGCATAAGATTTCCAATCAATCCACAACCTCTCCTACATCTGTTACTTTGTGTTTTTTAGGTTAGTGCTAGCCTTGTTAGGGTGAGACGGTATCTTATTGTAGTTTGGATTTGCATTTCTCTAATGGCTAACAATCTTGAGCATTTCTTCATAAGTCTGTTAGCTGCGTGAATTTTTTTTTTGGTGAAGTGTCTGTTCATTTCCTTTGCCCATTTTTAATTGGATCATTTATATTTTTCTTGTTGAGGAGTTGCAGTATCTTATGGATTTTAGAGATTAGACACTGATCAGATATGGCATAGCCAAAAAATTTTTCCCAGTCAGTAGATTATCTTTTTATTCTTTTGGTGAAGTTTTTTGATTAGCATTAAGTGTCTGAATTTTAGGAACTCCTAGTTATCTAGTTTCTCTTCTGGTGTTTGTGCATGTTAGTGATGGTTTGTATACTCTTTATGCCATGTATTAGGGTACCTAACATTGTCCCTATTTTTTCTTCCATGATAATTATGATTTTAGAATTTATATTTAGGACTTTCATCCACTTTAAGTTAGTTTTTGTGTACGGTGTGAAGTATGGGTCCTGTTTCATTTTTCTCTTGGTACGATCAATAACTCCAGCCAGTATGGGAACTCACTTCCTTACCTGTTGATCCAGAGGCATAAGGAGCCCAAAGTGACCAGGTGGCATATTTAGCTTCCAGTTCAATGGAATCAGTGATGTGTCTCCAGATAGGAGGAATCCTCCCTTTGGAACTAAGACCTCAAGACCTGCAGAGCATAAGGTCAAGGGGAAAGGAAGCAAAATCTTGTGAAGGGGTCACTAGGGGTAATACTGAGTAGTGGCACTCCGATTTTATCCCCTTGATTTCTAGGCCCATGATTCCTGGCTCTGAGAGAAAGAGCACCATATATTGGATGCTAGTTTAGAACATATACAGCCTCCTGTTGAACATTGCCCCAACCCTGCAAGGTATTGCCACCTAGCTTGCACTGTAAGTGTGTCTTTAAAAGCTCATTCCATCATTCTATAAAGACAGCTGCTTCAGGATGATGGGGAAGATGGTAAGACCAGTGAATTCCATGAGCACGGGCCCACTGCAGCTGTTCACTTGCTGTGAAGTGACTCCCTTGATCTGATGCAATGCTGTGTGGGCTACCATGACAGTGGATAAGTCATTCTATAAGTCTACAGATGGTAGTTCTGAAAGAAACATTGCTTACAGGGAAGGCAAATCCATATCCAGAGTAAGTGTCTATTCCAATAAGGACAAAACGCTGCCCTTTCCATGATAGAAGTGGTACAATGTAATCAACTTGCCACAGATTGATGGCTGATCACCTTGAGGGATGGTGACATACTGAAGACTCAGTGTTGGTCTCTGCTGCTGGCAGATTGGGAACTTCACAGTGGTTGTAGCCAAGTCGGCCTTGATGAGTGGAATTCCATGATGCTGGACCCATGCATAACCTCCATCTCTGCCACCATGGCCACTTTGTTCATGAGCCCATTGAGCAGTGATGCGAGTAGCTGGGGGAAAAGTATGAGAAGTTTCCACGGAACATGTCGTCTTATTCACTTCATTGTTAACATCCTCCTCTGCTGAGGTCACCCTTCGGTGAGCATTCCCATGAGACAAAAATATCTTCACTTCTTTGGCCCATTCTGATAGGTCTATTCACGTACCTGTTCCCCATAAATCCTCGCCTGCAATTTTCCGATCATGTTCCTTCCAAGTCCTTCACGACCAAGCGAAACCATTGGTCACGGGCCATGAATCAGTATACAATTGCACATCTGGCCATTTCTCCTTCCAAGCAAAGTGAACAACCAGGTGCACTGCTTTAAGTTCTGTCCATTGCAAGAAGTTCTCTTCACCACTGTCCTTCCAGAAGGTGTCAGAATGGGGTTGTAGTGCTGAAGCAGTGCACTTTGGAATGTGCTTGCATATCGAGCAGAATCATCTGTAAACCCGGCACAAGTTTTCTCTTCCTCAAGGCACTGATAATAAGGAACTTCCCATGATGACATAGGCAGACTGCAAGATGAAAGGTAATGTGACAGTAGTGGAGACCATGGGCATTTGGGCCCTTCCTCATGTTACTTACTTGTGCCATCTGGTCCCACTTAGAACCAACCTTGTATATACAACTTCTGATTTAATGATGAAGTGCCGCTGTGCACATCCAACTTTATCACTCTGTGGGTCAAACAACACTCCGTTCATGATGGGCAGCTACGGCTGCATGGTTAAATGTTCAGTTTCTACTAAGGCCCAGTAACAAGCCAATAGCTGTTTGTCAAAAGAAGAGTAGGTATCTGCAATGAATGGCAGTGCTTTGCTCCAAATTAATAAGCGTTACTCTGTAATTCACAAATAGTGTCCTGCCAAAGACTCTAAACAGCATCTCTGTCTGCACTGACACTTCAAGCACCATTTGATTGGCTGGATCATATGGCCCAAGGGACATGGCAGTTTGCATAGCAGACTGAACCTGTTGCAGAGCCTTCTCTTGTTCTGGGCCCCATTCAAAACTAGCAGATTTTCTAGTTGCTTGATAAATAGGCCGAAGTAACACACTCAAATGAGGAATGTGTTTTCTCCAAATCCAAAGAGGTCCATGAGGCGTTGTGCTTCTTTTTTAGTTGTGGGAGGAGTCAGATGCAATAACTTATCTTTCACTTTAGAAGGAATATCTCAACATACCTCACACCACTGGACCACTAGGAGTTTCACTGAGTCGGAAGGTGCCTGAATTTTGGTGGATTTAATTTCCCATCCTCTAGCGTACAAATGTTTCACCAATAAATCCAGAGTCATTGACACTTATTCCTTACTAGGTCCAATCAGCATAATGTCATCGATGTAATGGACCAGTGTGATGTCATGTGGAAAGAAAGGCAATCAAGGTGCTTGCTGACTAAATTTTGATATAGGGCTGGAGAGTTGGTAGACCTGAGGTAATTAAGTGAAGGTGTATTGCTAGCCTTGCCAGCTGAAGGCAAACTGCTTCTGATGGTAATTCAAAACAGGTACAGAAAAAGGCATTAGCCAGATCAATAGCAGTATGCCAAGTACCAGGAGATGTATTAATTTGTTCAAACAATGAAACTACATCTGGAATACCAGCTGCTATTGGAGTTACCACCAAGTAAAGTTTTTGATAATCTACTGTGTACAGAAATATACCTGGACTGAAGTCCCAGCAAGCCCCAAAAGGTGAAGTCACAAAGTGTGACCCAGGAGGAGGTACGCTACATTTCAAAGGAACTGCTTGAATTTTCTAATATGTACAAGCAGAAACCTGTAGAATATGTGTGGAAATGGCTATTAAGGGTGTGGGATAATGGTGCAAGGAACATAAAGATGGATCAGTTTGAGTTTATTGATAAGGGTCCACTGAGCACAGATTCTTCATCAATGTTTCAGTAAGAGAGTTTAGGCAAGCATCTGATAGTCATTTGGGTGGGTTACTGAAGCATGGATTGTGCAGTGGCCTTCACAGACCCATTACAAAAGAAGAGATTGAAAATGTCATCAATAAACTGTCAATAAAAAAGTAGCCCAGGACAAGATGCCAACACTGGTGAATTCTTCCAAACATTCAGCGAAAAATTGATACCAACCAATACTACTAAATCTCTTCAAAAACATATGAAAGAAAGGAACATTACTGAACTTTTTCAATAAAGCCAGTATACCCCTGATACCTAAACCAGGCAAAGATATTACAAAATAAAATAAAATTATATACTAATATCCTTTATGAACATAGAAGAAAATAATTTCAACAAAATTCTGGCCAATAGACTTCAGAAACATATTAAATAAATCATACCCCACGATCAAGTGGGATTCTTACTAGGCTAATAAGCATCTTTCAACATTAGAAAATCAATCAATGTAATCCACGACTTAAATAAAACAGAGGTAAGAACACTATGGTCACATCAATTGATGCAGAAAAGGCATTTGAGAAAATTCAACACCTTTCCTGATAGAAATTCTCAGTAACAGAGGAATAGAAGGGAAATTTCTCAACATAGTTAAGGGCATATATGCAAAAACCAGCTACCATTATAATCAAGGGAGAAAGGATGAGAGACTTCCATTTGAGAACAGGAACCAGATAAGGATCCCTATAATCACCACTCTTACTCAACATTGAACTGGAAGACCTAGCTAGAGCAATAAGACAAGAAAAAGAAATAACAGGTATCCAGATTGGAAAGCAATAAGTAAAACTACCTCTACTTGCAGATGGCATGCTCCTGTACATACAATGCCCTAAACAGTCCACAAAAAAAAACTGCTGGAACTAAGAGAAGAATTTAGCAACATTGCAGGGTACAAAATCAACACACAAAAATCAGTTGCATTTCTCTATCCTAAAAATGACTATTATGAAAAAGAACTCAAGAAAACAATACCATTTGTAATAGCCCCAAAATCAATAAAATAACTAGTAATTAACCTAGCCAGGGACATAAAAGACTTACACAATGCAAATTATAAAATACTACTACAAGAGACTAAAAGAGACATACAAAAATAAAAATGTATCTCATGCTCATGAATTGGAAAACTTACTATAGTGAAAACGTCAATTCTACCAAAAGCTATCTTTCTATACAATGCAAACTCAAAAGAAATTGTAACAACGTTCTTTACTGAAATATAAAAATTAATGACAAACTTCATATGTAAAAGAAAGAAATCTGAATAGAGAAGCAATATTGAAGCAAGAACAAAGCAGGAGGCCTCATCCTCCTCTATATTAAAATATAGTATACAGCCACTGTAATCAAAACAGCCTGTGGTTCTTTTGTTGTTGTTAGGTGCCATTGAGTTGGTTGTGACTTATAGCGACCCAAGGTACTACAAAATGCAACACTGCCCGGTCCTGTGCCATGCTCACAATCATTGTTATGCTTGAGCGCATTGTTGCATCCACTGTTTCAATCCATCTCCTTGAGGGTCTTCCTGTTTTTCACTGACCCTATACTTTACCAAGCATGATGTCTGTGATGGTTAAGATTGTGTGTCAACTTGGCTGGGCCATGATTCTCCGTGTTTTAATGTAATCACTCCCTTGATTGAATATACTGTGAGTAGCCAATCAGATGAAAGGGAGTCTCCTTGGGGATATGGCACACATCTGTATATAAACAGACGTTCTGGCTTTTTGCTCTTTCTGGATCCTGCGGCTGCTTCCTGTCGTCTCATCTCCCTTTCTTGGGACTTGAGCTGTCAGCTTATCTGCCGAACTTGGGATTCGTCGGTCTGCACAGCCTGTGAGTGGGAGCCCTGCTCTCTGACCTTCCAATCTTGGGCTTGCCAGCTTCTGCAGCTGTGTGACTTGGGAAAGGCCTCTACCATGATCCATGAAATTGGGATGTTCTAGCCTCTACAATCACATGAGCTCTTTCCTTGATATAATCTCTTTCTGTATGTATATTTATACACCTTACTGGTTTTGCCTCTCTAGAGAACCCAGCCTAAGACAATGTCCTTCCCAGGGACTGGTCCCTCCTGACAACATGTCCAAAGTATATAAGAGGTAGTCTTGCCACTCTAACACCAGGGCTCCATAACATTATCAGCATTCTAGAAGCCAATTACCAGCAATCTCCTGATCACACCTCCCTCCTGTCTCAGCAATAACCGTAAGTGTGACTTTTATGATACTAATGCATTGACTTTTCTATATATTTTCACTATGTAACTATGCCTGTCAAAAAATACATATTAATACCTCCTCTTTGCAAACTTTATGTAAAAGAAGTTATGCACTGTGTATTCTATGTTTTAATTTTGTCGATGAATATTATATTTTATAAATATTCATATTGCTTATATTTTCAGTTTGTTCAATTTTGTTTCTATTTATTATTTCATGGTATAAATACTAAGAGTTTTTAAAAATACATTCTACTGTGTTGGACATTTGAGATGTTTCTATTTTTGGACATGCACACTGTTACACTGCACATAGGAAATCATTAGAGTGGCATCTACTCCTAAAAGGAACGGGCATTTATTTAGCTCTCAAATAATGTTTAAAAGTGGATGTAGCAATTTGTACTTGTAATAGCAATGTTTGAAAGCTCCATTGTGATGTTCCACTTCCTGACCAGCACTCAGTATTATCATCCTTTATGATTTTTACCCTTTAGCTTAATGTAGAATATGTCACTGCAGTTTCAATTTTGATGTTTATGATTATTGCCGTAGGATGCATTGTAATATGTTTAGGGATTTTCTCTTTCGTAAAGTGTCTTCAGGTGTCAGTTCATCAGTTTTATTTTGAATTATTTGTCTTTAGTCTTATTTATTAGACATTTTCTTTTGTATAAGGGATATGATCCCTTTGTCAGTTATATGTCTTGAAACTATCTTCCCATCCATTGGCTTTACTTTTCACTCCTTACATGTCCCTTGTGAAATAGCAACTTATATTTTCATTTAGTCAAATAAACCAATTTGAAGAAGATAAACCAAAACGTTTAGGAATGAACTGACTAAAAACCAAATTGTATACAGTTTCCAACATTTAAAACAAAGAAAGAAGTTCTATTTCTGGTTAAGATTCAGTGATTCACAGAAAGCCAATGTTCCTGCTTCAACCACTGGAAAAATCTGGATACACTTTAAAAAATCATTTTTAGAGGCATCAAATTGCCGTAAAAGAAAACAGAGTGATGAGAATATTAAATTGAATATGCATTAAGTCAGAGAAAGACAACCCACATAATGAGTCAAACTTCATTTGCTTACAATCTTTTGCAATTGCAAACAATGCTGCAATATAGACTTAGTGGATCATTTCATATGTGTGCATGATTTAATGATTCAAAGGCTAAATAACCAAAAAAATCCAATGCTGTCAAGTCAATATTGACTCATGGAGAATCCAGGTGTTACAGAGTAGAACTGCTCTATAGGGTTTTCTTGATGTACACTTAAGAGAAGCAGATCACCAGATCTTTCTTTGACTGTGTAGCAGGGTGGATTCGAACCGCCAATCTTTAGCTTACTAGTGGAGTGCAAACCATTTGTGCCACCAAAGACTAGATACAACTGTAATATTAGTCAGTGGTGCCCAGTTCCTCTTGACAGGACTTGAACTATTTGTCATTTTTCCAAGAAGTATATAAAACATGCATATTTTCCCAAGAAATTGTTCATTTTTTATAAACTAAATTCTGTGTAGTTTAGCTCATCACTCTTTTTTTATGATGTGGAATATATTTTCATATGTTTAAGGGATGATTTTACTCCCTTTTTATATGAAGTATTATCTTATATGTTTGGGCATTTTTCTGTTTCTGTTTTTTACTTCTCCTTAATAATTAAGCATACTTTATTTAAAAGAGAAGTTAGCACTTTATCTGAAATACGATTTATAATTATTTTCCCCCACTTTACTGAGTATGTTTTGGCATTACCTTTGGTGCTTGTTTATTTTTAACATGCAGAGCTATTTAATTTCACATAGATGAACTTTGATCAATCTTTTGTGTCCTACATTCTAAATTTTGGGTCATAACTAGACAAATCTTTATTACTCCAAACTTATATTATACAAAATCTTTCTCTAAGAGTTATTTTATTGTTTGATTTTCTAACATATTTAAACTAGTGCACAATTTGGAGTCTTTCCTACTGTAGTATAAAATACTAAAACAATTTACCATTTTTCCTCAAAGAGTGCCCAAGTATCCAAATAACATTTATTTCTAAAGTCCATATTTTAGCTATTTCATTGGCTGTCTTTATTGTATGATCAATTTTCATTTGTATTTGAATCTTCCGTTTATGGCATCAGGAGATCTCGCTATTTCTGCACAATATAAACCTGATCAAATTCTGAGACTTTAGAATTCCTTTTTAGCTTACTTACTCTGGGATATGCACCTACTGTAGGTCAGGCCTGGCTGGCATTTCACCCCATTGTTGTGCCCTGCCACACCTTATTCCCATTGGAGGCCTTGCTCACTGCCTACTCTTCACTCACCTTCCAGGTTTTTAAGGCCATACTTCCTAATACCTTTCAATTAACTTTCCTAACCACTCTCTAGTATTATAATATTGTAGGGGTTCCCTCTCCTGGAGATAGATAAAAAGATCGATGGATAGAAAGACCGACAGACGGATAGATAGATACTTTACACAGCCTTTAGTTTAGTAGTGGAAATATATATAATCCACTTCTAATCTCAAGGTTGATGGTAAATATAGACACTTAGAAATCACTATTCACTAAATACTAGGAAGTAATACCTTATTTTCACAAGGGAAATTTGGCATCAAGCCAGTATGGTTAAACTACTAAAATGTTTTAAAGTCTTGCAGGGGAAGTATTTTATAACAAAAGACAGACTATTGTTCTGGAATTTTGCCTCTCATCTCTGGTGGAATTATATCAGAATCTTATATTCTCCTAAGTGAAGTTTAATAGGATTCACGGCTTGAAAATGACTTCACAGAGGGAATGAAATTGCGGAAGAATGGAGTAATGCTGCAAGGAAAAGAAAAATTTCCCCTTTGGGGATTAATCTTGGAACAACAACAACACCAAAATTGACCTAGATGTAAGATACCCAAAAACCATTTCTCAGTTTGGCCAGTTTGTCTTGATGAAATAAGTTATATGTTATATGTTTTGTAGGTAAAATTATTTTTTTGTCGTCAGAATATTTATTACAACTCTTACACAAGCCAGCCCCTGAATTTTGATCAAGACTCACATTTGAGAGGAGAAAATAAACAAAATAACTTCAGAAAATATGAGGGGAGCTGTCTAATAGGAACAGAGGGTCCATATGAGGCAGTCATAATAGATAAGAGGAGATTGGATTTTTGAAAATTTTGGATAGCCTCCAATGGTATTTCTCAGTTAAAGGCCATCAGGACCCTGTTCATGTCTAAGAAATAAAACTTTCTGCACACTCTATTCCAATGAGAGGCTGCAGAGGAAGAGTATTCCGGGTAGAGTGAGAGCTATCTGGGAAAACAAATTAATAAACCATATCAGAGAGTGCCAAAGAGGTTTGTTTAATTAGAAATGTAACAATGTCAGGTGCAAGAAGTCCCGGGGAGAGAGAGAACTTTTTTCTTTAATTTAAAGAGCATTCCATGTTCAAAATAAACTGACTGTTTTAAAGGTAGAGTGAATATTTTTGATGAATCAAATTATTTCAGCTCAAGTAATTTAAATCCTCGAATATTTAAACCCTCTTCAGTGAGGAAAAAACAATATGATCTCAAATAAAGCAAAACCCAAACCCACTACCATTGAGTTGATCCCAACTCATAGCGACACTACCGGACAGAGAAGAACTGCCCTATAGCGTTTTCAAGGGTATAAATCTTTATGGAAGCTGACTGCCACATCTTTTTCCCGAAGATTGGCTGGTGGGTTTGAAATGCCAAACATTTGATTACCAGCTGAGTGCTTTAACAACTGCACCACCAGGGCCCCTACTGTCCCAAATAAGAAAGGTAAATATGGAATGTTTTATATTAATATTCAACTTCAGTTCATGAGATTGTTAAAATCAATACTTAATATAGAGAAGCAAAGGTGCAATTTCATTAAAGCAGCTCCTTTATATTTCTGACTCTATTAAATATAATTTACCTTAAACAATGGTTTTAAATATTGATATTAAAGTACTTTGAAATACTGGAAATTTGAAAAATTGCTACGTTTTTCTAAGAATACTAAATAATATTATAGGAAACCTTCATTTACAGCAAACTTTTTGTAGCGAATAAGCATTTTATTTATGTATTTTAGTTCTGATGATATTTTCATAAGTTATTAAAGTAAAACAATCCATGGAATAAATTTACAACGATTGAGAAATCCAAGAAAGATTTATTTTAAAGAAAAATATGT
>NW_004444172.1:621210-641339 GCF_000243295.1 Trichechus manatus latirostris | reverse complement strand
TTATAAATGGATTTTAATAATAAATAACTTTGAATACTAATAATAAATTTTAATAAATCACAGGACTTCTTCAGTTGTTTTACTTATATGAAATGATTTAATTCATATAACAACACTATATGTTGATATATTTGCTGGCCATTTAACAGCTGAGCAAACTGTGATGCAGGAAGATTAATTAACTTGCACAAAGTCATCACACAGCTAGATGTTGTTGCAAGTATCATTCAATTTTAGTCCATCTGGGAAATACTGCTCTTTAATGTGGGCATGGAGCTCTGGTGGATCAGTGGTTAACCATTCAACTGTTAACATAAAGGCCAGTGGTTCAAACCAACCAGTAATAAAGATGTGACAGTCTGCTTCCTAAAGATGTACAGTTTTGGAAACCCTATGGAGCAGTTCTACTCTATCTTATAGGGTCCCTATGAGTTGGAATCTACTCCTTGGCAAGAAGGTTTTTTTTTTTTTTTTTTTAAACGATGGCACCATACTTTTCATTTTAGTGGACAGGGTGCAAACATTAGGATGGGGAGATGAAAAGTAGGGTGAAGCAAGAGGTAACTTTCCTCCTTCAAAATGTAAGGAAGCACTCATTTTCAGGATTCTGAAAGTGCAAAGACAGCCCTAAACGCCTCCTTACATTTTACACCTTAGAAGCTTCACTGACTAGTCCTTGTCCTGCCCCTGATGAAAGGGAATGGTGGGAAAAATAATTGACAACCAAGGAACTCAAAACCACTTTATCAAATACCTACTTAGCTAGGCAATCTGTTAAATCCTAGGGCTACAGGTTTAAAGAACATACTATCATCATCATAATTATAGAACCATAACTAAAAAGTAAAAGGCTTAAAATTGGTAGGAAGCTGATATATTTTACCAATATTAACGCAATTATTCTCAAAAACAAAGAACAAAATCTTAAAATTTTTAATTGCTTTATATCACACAGACATAGACATAACAGCCAAACTAAAGACCACTTGAAAAAAGAAAGCTACCGACTTGCAGTCACAAAATCTACGTGCAGTTGATTGAATTCTCCACACTCAGTGAGTCTCAATATCTAAGGAAAAGTGAATTTAGAAACAGTTTTCTGAAGTGTTGTTTTTTGAGTAATGACAAAAACAATAGCGGGTGTACCCAGCACAAAGGATATAACATAACAGCCAATATCTTTCCACATCCTGTCCCACATACATAAACACAGGTAACAAATACCCTCCTTGCTACCCCTGTTTTTCCAGGGTGACTACATTTATTCTTTGTATCTGAATCAATCTCCCCAGGCTAATTCCCCTGAATAAAATCCTCTTATCTTATCCACTTAATATCTTACTAAAAGATACTTGTTTTATTCCTCTATGCAAAATTAAATATTCTCTCAATTTTCTTTTAAATTACCTGATATGAATTGTGTAACAGGAACCTATGTGCTAAAATTCATTAAATGTGAGAGAACGAAGCACTGAAATAGGCAGTTGAAAATGTACATTAGAAGACAGTTCATGACATAGTGTTGGAGAAGTTGACTGAGAAAATGCACAGAGAAATACAATAGGATTGACAAGACGTGTAATTAATTTAAAATGAGATTAGATGGCAAAGCTCAAGGTCATCTCCAGCAGTTGCCAATTGCACCAGTGCTTCTGCAGAGTCAGGTATAGCTTGATTTATTCTGGGCTGTGCTCTGAAACTACACTGAAATGATCTTAAAATAAATTTGAAGGAACTGTTTACCATGACTTAACAGGAGGGCATGGGACATACGTATAATGTTATACTCTTAAAGTTCAAACAATTATATTGATCACAAAATCCAATTAGACTCCTCAATACCATTTAAAGAAGAGGCAAAGATATACAGAAAGGTAAAAGGAAATGCACATGTAAACTTACTTTTTCCACAGATGCATCATCAAGAAAAACCACCAGAAGATAACCTAACTGAACTGATGGAATTTGTTCTCTTGGGCTTTGCTGACATGCCCCATCTCCAGTGGTTTCTTTTTGGATTATTTCTAATCATCTATATCATCATCCTGATGAGCAATGGCACCATATTTCTAATGACAAAAATGGATCCTGCTCTCCAGAGTCCTATGTATTTTTTCCTGGCAAATTTTTCCTTCTTAGAAATCTGCTATGTATCAGCTACTCTCCCCAAAATGCTGATGAATCTAGGGACCCAGAGAAGAAGAATTTCCTTAGTTGCCTGTGCTACACAGATGTGCTTTGCCCTTATGTTTGGAGGCACTGAGTGTTTGCTCCTGGCTGTGATGGCCTATGACCGCTACGTGGCCATTTGTAAGCCTCTGCACTATCCTCTAGTTATGAACCACAGGGTCTGTAGCCAGTTGGTGACTGGGTCCTGGACTATTGGAATCCCCATTATGATAGGGCAAACATATCAGATTTTCTCTCTGCCTTTTTGTGGAGCCAAACAAATTAACCACTTCTTCTGTGACATTCTCCCAATACTCAGGCTGGCTTGTGAAGACACCTTTGTAAATGAGATGTTGGTCTACATACTTGTTGTGTCATTTGCCATGGTTCCTTTTCTGTTAATACTTGGCTCCTACGGTAAAATCATCTCCATCATCCTGAAGTTGCCGTCAGCCACAAGTAGAGCCAAAGCCTTCTCCACCTGCTCATCTCATCTTATGGTTGTGGTGGTATTCTTTGGATCAGGCATTATAACATACTTAAGACACAACACCAGACATTCAGAAGGAACTCACAAAGTACTTTCTCTTTTCTACACTATCCTAATTCCTATGATTAATCCCATGATATATAGTCTAAGGAACAAGGATGTCATAATGGCACTGAGAAAATTGCTGTGTAAATAATTCACTCATTAAAGAATCAATCAAATGTATAAGAATTGATTTCTTATGTAGATTTAATCAAATTGCAACAGATATATACATTTAACTATAACTTTTGTTATGGATTGAATTGTATCCCCCCAAAAATGTATATCAACTTTTGTACCCCATGATTCTCAGTATTGTCTGATTGCCTACGATTCTGCCATATAAGTCAGAATTGAGTAGAAGTCAAAAGGTTTGTTTTGATGATATTCCTAGGTATTGCAAATCCTACCTCTATGATGTTAATGAGGCAAGATTAGAGGTAGTTATGTTCATAAGGCAGGACTCAATTCAGAACATTAGGTTGTATCTTCAGTGAATCACTTTTGAGATATAAGAGAGAGAAATGAGCAGAGAGAATGGGGACCTCCTATGACTAAGAATGAAGAACCCTGATGAGAGTGTATTCTTTGTACCCTGCTCCCTGTACTGAGATGCTCCTAGACCAGGGGAAGATTGGTGACAAGGACCTTCACCCAGAGCCAACAGAGAGAGCAAGATTCCCCTGGAGCTGTCACGCTGAATTTGGAATTCTAGCCTCCTAGAGTGTGAAAGAATAAATTCCTTTTGTTAAGCTATATATTTGTGGTATTTCTGTTATAGCAGCACTCGAGAAAAAAGACACTTTGTCTTTCCATACAGTGACAATTATTTCCAAGTTAAAAATCACTTGCAATGTTGTCAGGAGTTTCTGGTTAAATTACTTAACTAATATATGTATTAACAGACAGCAGATCGTTCCACTAATAATTCTATAATTTCATTTTGCAGTGTTCTCCCTCAATAAGAACTTCTGCTTGGGTTAATTTAATTTAGTCAGTTACAATGAATAATCTGTTATATCACTTAGCATAAACCATATCATTCATTTCCATGAGTATCCATACATTTGTGACACCCATTTTAAAAACCAGGTTTACAATATGCATTAATTAAAATCGTGCAGTGTTTCCTCAGTAGCCATGATGTATAGGCTCCAGGACTCCCAAAAATACCAAAATCCGTGGCTGCTCAAGTTCCTTATATAAAATAGCACAATATTTGCATATAACGTATGCATATCTTTTCTTATACTTTAAATCATCTCCAGATTACTTATAATACCTGAGACAATGTAAATGCTATGTAAATAGTTGTTATCCATTATTGTTTAAGGAATAGTGACAAGATACGAGGTGAACAATGCTCAAACAACGAGCGCTGCTGAACAAAAGTTGGCAGTTTGAATCCACCAGCCGCCCCTTGGAAAACCTATAGGGCAGTGCTACTCTATTCTATAGGGTCATTATGAGTCAGACTCGACTCAGTGGCAATGGGTTTTGGTTTTCACCCATGTTCTGTTTTAGACCTGGGTTTGAGTTAGGCCTTTATCACTTAAGTTTTTGTTTGACATGGAAAAGTATTTAATCCTTCAAAGTCACTTTTTATATTTGACTATATATATATGTATAAATACATAAATATATATAGGGTCCCTATGAGTTTTAGTCAACTGAACGGCCATGGGTATATATATAAATATATACATACACACATACATGTATATATATATAAACCAAAAACCAAACCCCTTGCGGTCGAGTTGATTCCAACTCATAGCAACTCTTTAGGACAGAGTAGAACTGTGCTATACGGTTTCCAGGGAGCACCTGGTGGATTTGAACTGCTGACCTTTTTGTTAGCGTCTGAAGTCTTAACCACTCTGCCACCAGGACTTCCATATAACCTTACAGAGTTTTTGTGAAAATTAATGCATTGTGAACAGCACACCTACCTCTGAGTTAGTTTATTGTATGACATTGTTGTATCTGTAATTATGATCACATTTGTGATAAAGGAATTTCCTTTGCATCTTCCCTTATCTACAGCCTTAGGAACAAAGATATCAAAGAAACAATTAGGCAGTTAATTAATCATCACCAAATTGCTTTCACACTCAATATAATCCAAATAAGTATTTGTTCATGTATGCCCTATTTCCAAAATATTTCAAGTGTATTGTTCACTCTTTTAGAGTGTGATTTGAGTCAGTTGTTATTGTTGGTGTTAGCTGTCATGGAATCAGAGCCCGACTCATGGCGAATCAATGTGTTACAGAGTAGAACTGTGCTCCATAAGGTTTATTTGGTGATGATCTTTACAGAAGTAGATAGGCAGGCTTTTTCTGCAGAGCCGCTAAGTAGGTTCAATCTACAACCTTTCCACTATCAGCTGATTGTAAACTGCTTTTGCTCTCCAGGTTCCCTCTTAAGTCAATATATCATTGCCTGTTCTACGATTTTCAGTGGCTTGTATGCTTTCCAATAACCTCTGGGTTAATATAGAAATGATGTATTCTGATTCACTAGCTCTCTGGTGGTGTCAGAAAAATATATTTTAAAAATGTCCCGTTAGACACTGTATCAGTCAGGATGGAGAAGTAGAAGTCTATATTTAGTGACTCAATACTCATGATTCTTTGACTTTGAGTTATGGTTAATAATAAAAAAACTCAAAATATATCATAACTGCCTTTACTGTATCCTCACAACAAACTCTTTTGATTCAGGAATTGTATAAAATATCATTTCCTACTTCCCCTTAAGAACTTTATTTTAAGTAATGGAAAAGTTGAGGTTTGCATTCTGAAAATATTATCATATTCTTAATGAGGAAAATGTTAAAAATATTAGCTACTATCTAAATGCATCCTCTTTTTTGAGTATAAATGTAATATAGTTCCATTAAGTATTGAAAATAATACTGTATATCAAGAAAAAGTTCAGTTAACTTCAAGTGTTATAGCCAAAACTCAGAGATATCATAATCAAGCTTAATACAGTATGTGTTTTAATGACCCATATTCACCCATAAACATTTTTCTTTCAATAGTCTTCTTCGTATCACTCAGTTGCATAAACAAAGATATAAAAGTTATTTGTTATTCTATCACCTGCCACAAGTATCCGTAAATATCTCCAAACTACAGCCACTTTTACATGTGCTCTCTCTTGGAGCAATCAGTGCCATTAAGTTGGTCTTTAGTAGTTTTCACCAAAGGAATCTACTTGTCTCACTTCTTAACTTCCTACAAGCCATTAATCCTAGATTATCTGTAGGGATCTTTAAAAAGTAGAGAAATAGTTTATTTCACTTCTATATTTAAAAATATCCAATAGTTTTATATTACATTACAGACAAAAATCTAACTCTTTAAAAAATTTAGAGAATGCCAAACTCTCCGCCTTCATCTTTTTTAAAATAAAATATATTGCAGGAGTGGGCTGAGCAAGATGGCCAAGTAAGTGTATGCACTCATTTCCTCCCCTAGCAACTAACACACTGAACAATGAATAAAAACAAGCACACACTGAGATCTGAGAACTTTAGATGGCAGTTTTGGTGTTGGAGAGTCTGGATGAGTCCAGAAGCAGGAGAGAGGAGGAGTGGAGATGGCACAGAAAGTGGGAGAACCTACCTGCTAATATTGGGAGCACTTTCTCATTTCAACCACATTGGGACAGGATTGGGCAACACCCCAAAAGAGGGAACACAGAAAGAGAACTAATGTTAGGAAGCTGTGGCCCAGTTTTTATAAGGCGATACAATTTGGCCATGGGAGTTCATTGTCCTTACAATTAGACGGGTGTGAAGGGAAACTGTGGCACCGAAAGAAAGTGTCATTGAATCTCATTGAGGCCCAAGATAGATGGGCACTAGGACCTGGAGGATCTGTACTAGCAGAGGAGCAAGGGGAATAGTTCAGATTACCAGTTGACACAGAGGGAAATGGAAGTCTCCCTGACCATGGGGGACTGTGGGAGAATCTGGGCAGGGGTGCCTATGAAGGAAAGCTATAGAGAGCCCCCTAGCTTTGTCTCAGGAAAATCAAGTCTCACAGCTTATGGTAGCATCAGCGACTAGCTAAACACCTCCGTCCTGTGCATGGGTAATGATTTCCAAAGATTAATCCTCCAGAACTTGTGATGAAACACTGAAAAAAAACCTAAAAAAAGAGTGCCCTCTAGTGCTTCTCAGGAGAAGGCAACAAACGCACTGTTGCTGGGTAGATTATGACATATAGAGACCCCATGGGGCAGAATGTGCTGCCCCAAGGGGTTCCCAGGTCTGTCAGTCTTTGTGGAGGAGAGATGCCAATATTTTCCCCCATGAAGTGGCTGCTCAGTGGAGGTGCTGGCCTTCTGTTTGTCAGCCAGGAGGCTGGCCACAGTACAAGCAGGGTTTCCAAATCAGAAAATTTTGCCACAAAAACCAGAATACCAAATTCATAGTTTAAAATAATAATAATAATAACAAAACTCTCAAGATCAACAAAAATTAGTAAAACAAGCAAAATCACAAGGTAAGAATAACCAAACCATAGCAAAACCTGAAGAGGAGATTTCTCCTATGAAAGTCAGAATAACGCAAAGAATTGATAATTTTCAGACTACGGTGATGAATATGTTCCAAGAAAGATAAAGCACACAGAATACAAATTAGCAGAGATCAGAAAATAAGTGGAGGAATAAAATAAGATTCACCAATAAAACTAAAAACATAACAGAAAGAACTATTTCAACTAAAGAATAAACCAACTGATTTAGAAAAAGCAAGAGAAACACTCAACAATAGAATCAAACAGACAGAAGACGGAAAAAATAAACTAGAAGACAAAATAATTGTCCTTATCAAGTCTCAAGAGACACAAAAGAAAAGAACAAGGAAAAAAAACAATGATATGAAAGGCCTGAAAATAAAAGATTGGAAAAAAATATTCCATGCAACGAATAAACAAAGAAGTTTAGAGGTAGCCTTACTGATATCAGATAAAATAGATTTTAAATTAAAATCTCTTACAAGAATAAAGAAAGACATTACATAATAATAAAACTGTCAATTCAGCAAGAAGACCTAACTATTGTAAATATACATGTACCTAACAGCAATGCACCCAAGTACATGAAACAAATAACTGACCAACAGGAAAGCAGAAATAGACAACTCCACAATAATGGTAGAGTACTTCAACAAACCACTTTCAATTTTAGGCAGAACATCTAAAAATAAGATCACTGAGGACATTGTGAACTTAAATAAAACCATAAACCAACTGGGCCTAACAGACATAAAGAGAACACGCCACGCAGTTTTAGAATAATACATGATCTTCTCCAGTGCACATTGATCATTTTCCAGAATAGACCATATACTAGGACAAAATAAGTCTCAACAAATTTAAAACATTTAAAACAAAGCATCTTCTCTGACCATAATGGCATGAACCTGGAAATTAATAACAGAAAAAGCAAGGATTAAATAAATAACACATGGAAACTAAATTATATACTACTAAAAATTATTAGGTTATGGAAGAAACCATAATTGAAATTACAAAATTCCTAGAATCAAATCTAAATGAAAATACAGCATACAAAAGTTTTGTTACACAGCAAAAGCAGTACTCAGAGAGAAATTTATAGCCATAGGGGCCTACATTAAAAAAAAGAAGATCTAAAATTGTTAACTTGAACAACAGCTTGAACAAATAGAAAAGAGAGAGCAAAAGAAGCCCAAAGCAACCAGAATAAGGGATAATAAAGATCGGGGCAGAAATAAACTAAATAGAAAATAGAAAAGCAACAGAAAGAATCAACACAGACAGTAGCTGGTTCTTTGAAAGGATCAACAAAATAGACAAACCATTGGCTAAATTGAAAAAAGAAAAAAAATCCAAGAAGAGTCAAATAACCAACTTAAGAAATGAAATTGTTGACATAAAAACCTATCAAATAGAAATAAAGAAGATCATAATTGATTACAACAAAAAATTGTATTACAACAAATTTCACAATGTTGAAGAAATGGACAAATTCCTAGAAACAACAACCTACCCAAACTAACACAAATGCAGAGAGAAAATTTACACAGACCGTTTGTAAAAGTAGAGGTTGAAGATGTCATCAAGAAACTGACAAGAACAACCAAAAAGAACTCAGGACCAGATGGCTACACTGGATAATTCTACCAAACATTCAGAGAACACTTGACACAATCCCTACTCAATCTCTTCAAAAACACTGAAGGGAAAAGAACACTACCAAACCCTTTCTATGAAGTCATCATAACGCTGATATCTAAAACACACAACGATATTACAAAAAAAGGAAATTACAGACCAATATCCCTTAAGAAAACTGATGCAAAATTTTTCAAGTAAATTCTGGCCAACAGACTTCAGTCACAACTATGTTCATTGCTGCCTTCTTCACAATAGCAAGGAAATGGAAACCGCAATGCCCATCAACAAATGAAGAGGTAAATTGTGGTACATACATACAATGGAATACTCCACAACTATAAAGAACAAAGATAAGTCCTCGAAATATAACACAGACTGGCCTGGAGGGCATAATGCTAAGTGAACTATGTCAGGCATGTAAGGACAAATATTGTATGATTCCTCTTTTATAAGAACACAAGAATAGATCTATACAGAGAGACCAATGTTCCTTGGAGGTGACCAGCGAGAAGAGGGGAAAGGGGAAAGTACACTTAGATCATGGAGACTTGCAAATTTTTTTTGGTGATGGGACAAGTGGCACCGAATGTGGATGTAGTGATAGCAGCACAACCAAAGTGAAAAGGAGTATTTGAGCACAGCAATAACCACAAGTTTGACCTTTATTATAATCATGCACTTGCTTTTCTTGGCAAGTCCCAAATCCCTGGGTCAGCATCAGGGCATGATGAGCCCAAGATCCATAGGTCAGATGACAGCATGCTGGCTCACAATGGCAAAGGTCGACAATCCAAATCCAGTAGGTGAGATGGCTGGCTGCTGGCCCCAGTCCCAAGAACTGGAGGTCAGATGATGATGAGCGGAATACTAGATCTAGGGCAGCGCAAAAGCCAGTGACCTTTGCCAGAAAGTCTACATATGTTAGATACAAGTCACAATCCAAGAAAACTCCCTTTTAATTGATTGGCTACTCAGAGTAGATCCCGTCATGGAAATGATCACATGATATCAGATCTCATCATAGCAGTTATTAAATCATTATATGACTGCCAAAATAGTCCATAAATGCCAAGACAGTGAGAATCATATCCCAGCCAAGTTGACACACAATCTTCAAGATTACACCAAGTGTCACTAAGATTTGAAGACTTGAACGGGAAATATTTTATAACAATAGACGACTATTGTCCCGGAATCTTGTATCTCATCTCAGCTGGAATTATACCAGAATTTTATTTTATCCTCTGTGAAGTTTAATAGGATCTACACCTTAAAAGAGGGTTAACAGAAGGAACGAAGTTGTGGAAATTTGATATAATGCTGTAAGGAAAAGAAAAAGTCGCCCCTGTTGGTGTTAATCTAACAGCAAAGAAGAAAAAAAAAACTTTTAGACTAGATTTAATATATCCAACAGCCACTTCTCAGTTTGCCCAGGAAGTGTTGAAGAAGTAAATTATATACTATATGATTTGTACGTAAAAATATTCTTTGTCGTCAGAACATTTATTACAACTCTTACAGAGTCCAGCCTCTGAATTTGGATCAAGACACCCATTTCAGAGGAGAAAATAAGCAAAATACATTGAGGAAAATGAGACAGCAGCTCGGTCTAGTATGAACAGAGATTCCATATGAAACAGTCATAATAGAGAAGGTGAGAATTGGATTTGTACCAATTTTGGATGGTCTCCAACGGTATTGCTCACTTAAGGGCAATCAAGACCGTGTTCAAGTCTAAGAAATAAAACTTTCTGCACCTTCTGTTCCATTGAGAGGCTGCAGAGGAAGAGTATTTTGAGAAGAGTGAGAGCTTTCTGGGAAAATAAGTAAATAAACCAAATCAGAGAGTGCCAAGGAGATTTGTTTAATTAGAAATGTAACTGTGTCCGGTGGAAGAGATCCCAGGGGGTAGAGATAAATATTTTGTATTTAAAGAACACTCTATGTTCAAATGAATAGTCTGTTCTAAAGTTAGATTGAATATCATTGATGAAACAAGTTGTTTTAGCCAAAGTAATTTAAATACTTAGATATGAAAACCCTCTTCAGTGAGGAGGAAACAAGATTATCACCAACAAACCCAAACCCAAACCCACTGCAGTCAAGTAGATTCTGACCCACAGCGACCTTCAGGACAGAGTAAAACTGCCCCATCGGGTTTCCAAGGCTGTAAATTTTTAAGAAAGCAGACTCCCACCACTTTCTCCCACAGAGCATATGATGGGTTCTAACTGCAGACCTTTTGGGTAGGAGTCAAGCACTTTAACCACTGTGCGACCAGGCCTCCTATTTTGGAAATGAAGAAAGGTAAATATGAAATGTTTTATATTAGCATTCAACTTTAGTTCATGATATTATTAAAATTAATATTTAATATAGAGTAGCAAATGTGCTATTTTATTAAAGCAACTCCTTTATATTTCTCACTCTGTTAAATATGATTTACCTTACACAATGTTTTTAAATATTGCTATTACATTATTTTGTAACACTGAAACCTTGAAAAACTGCTATGTTTTTGTAAGAATACTAAACAATATTATAGGAAAACTTCAATTCCAGCAAAGACTTTGTAGCCAATAAGCATTATATTTATGTATTTTACTTCTGATGATATTTTAGAAAGATATTTGAAGTAAATAAACCATTAACTAAATTTACAACCATTTAGGAATCCAAGAAATATTTATTTTAAAGAAAATAATACTTTTATGTTAAAGAATTTCTAAAACAATGTTAAGTTTTAAGTTGATATTGTTTTTCAAATTAGTGTCAGTGTTTATGTTTCCCATTTATATTCAAATTACAAACATAGCTGAGGTTAGTGTAGATTGGGGATATTGTCATTGATTAATGTCTGTCTGAATCAGAATATTGTTAACCAAAGTCAAACACACTGACTATGAGTGGAATCTGATTCCTGATGACCATAGAGCATAGAGTAGAACTGCCTCATGGGTTTCCAACACTTGTGGTGTTTCTGTTATAGTAGCACTAGATTAGTAAGACACCTTGTCTCTCCATACAGTGACAGTTATTTCCAAGTTTACAACCACTTTTAATGTTGTCAGAACTTTCTGCTCAAAGTATCTAAATAATATACGTATCAGCAGATAGCAAATCATTCTAATAGTAATTAAATAATTTTGTTGTGGAATGCACTCCCTCAATAAGAACCTTTGCTTGGGTTGATTTAATTTAGTCGGTTGTAATGTATAATCTATTATATCACTTAGCTTAAGCCATATCATTCACTTCTATGTGTGTCCATACAGTTGTGACATCCATTTTAAAAACTAGGTTTGCAATATGCAAATATATATACATATATATACGTACAATTTTTTTTTTTTGAACTCGCATCCACGATAAACACCTATGGAAGCAGCAGTAAAGAAATCAAACAGTATATTGTGTGGCCAAATCTACTGCAAAAGAACTGTTTCAGGTGTTGAGAAGGAAAGATGTACTTTGAGGGCCCCAATGTATATGTTGTATGTGTATATATATATATGCAATACATATATATGAATGAGTGTGTGTGTGTGTATAAAGTATTAATGCCCTCACATTATTTTATAGATGAAAAAAACAAAGACAGAAAGAGTTTGCATAATTTTTCCTAGTTCACACACCAAGGATTTTAACTCACTACTCCTATTCTGAATCCCTGGTGGCACAGTGATTAGAAGCTATGGCTGCTAACCAAATGAGCAGAAGTTCAAATCCACCAGCTACTCCTTGGAAAACCCTGTGGCAGTTCTACTCTGTGCTATAGGGTCGCTATGAGTTTGAATTGAATGGACAGAACAGGTTTGGTTTTTTTGGTTTTTACACATGTTCTGTTTCTAGGTCTGGATTTGAATTAGGCCTTCATCACTTAAGTTTTTGTTTGACTTAGAAAATTATTTAACCATTCAATGTTATTTTTTATATTTGCCTATATATATAAAAACCTTACAGAGTTTTTGTGAAAATTAATACGTTGTAAAGAGCACATCTACCATTGATTTAGTTTATCATATTACATTGTTATATCTGTAATTATGATCACATTTGTGATTAAATAGTTTTCTTAACATCTTCCCTTATCTGAAGCCTTAGGAACAAAGATATCATGGAGGCAATTAGGAAGTTAATTAATCATCACCAAACTGCTTTCACACTCAATATAATCCAAATAAGTATTTCTTCATTTATGCTCTATTTCCAAATACTTTTCATATATATTGTTCACTCTTTTTTGAGTGTGATCTAAGTTAATTGTTGTTATGTTCGTGTCAGCTGTCATCAAGTCAGAGCATGACTCATGGCAAATTTGTGTGTTACAGACTAGAACTGTGCTCCATAAGGTTTATTTGGAGGTAACCTACAGAAGCTGATAACCAGGACTTTCTTCTGCAGAGCCAGTGGAGAGGTTCAGTCTGCCAACCTTTATACTAGCAGCTGGTTGCAAACCACTTGCGCTATCCAGGTTCCTTCTTAAATCAATTAAACTTTGCCTATTTTATAATTTTCAATCTTCTGCATGCTTCACAATGATCTCTGTGTTAATACAGAAATGATGCATTCTCATTCACTTGGTCTCAGGTGGTGTCAGAAAAATATATCCTAAAAACTTCCCATTGGACAGTATCTCAATCAGATTGGAGAAGTAGAAGTCTACATTTAGGGACTCAGTACTGATATCGTTGTTTGACTTTAAGTTGTGCTTAATAATAAGAGAACTGCAAACATATAACTGACTTTATGATATTCTCGCGACTCACCCTTTTTGTGTGTGTGCTTTAGCTGAAAGTTTACAACTCAAGTTAATTTCTCATACAAAAATTTATACACATATTTTATTGTGACATTAGTTACGATTCCCACAATGTGACAGCACACTCCCCCCATTCACCCAGGGTTCCCTGTGTCCATTCAACCAGTTCCTGTCCCTTCCTGCTTTCTCATTCTGCTTTTGGACAGGAGCTGCCCATTTGGACTTGTATATCTGATTGAACTAAGAATCACATTCCTCAACTGTATTTTCTTTTTTTAATACTCCTGTCTAATCTTTGCCTGAAGAGTGGGCTTTTGTAATGGTTTCAGCTCTGGTTTAACAGTGCATGTGGGTACCATAATTTTTGGGGGGTTCCTCCATTCTCTGTCAGCACATTAAGTCTGGTCTTCTTTCGTTAATTTGAGTTCTTCTACATTTTTCTCCTGCTCTGTCTGGGATTCTCTGTTGTGTTCCTTGTCAGGGCGGTCATTGGTGGTAGCCATGCAACATCCAGTTCTTCTTGTGTCAGGCTGATAGAGTCTCTGGTTCAGCTGTTGCTTTAGTCCTTTGGGCTAATGTTTTCCTTGTGTCTTTGCTATTCTTCATTCTTCTTTGGTCCAGGTGGGATGGGACCAATTGGTGTAACTTAGATGGCTGCTCGCAAGCTTTTAAGATCCCAGATGGCACTCACCAAAGTGTGATTTAGAACATTTTCTTGATAAACTTTGTTATGCCAATTGACTTAGATGTCCCCAGAAATTATGGTCTCCAGTCTCCAGTCCCAGCTAGTCTGTCCCTCAAAGTTTTTGAATGTGTTCAGGAAACGTTTTAGCTTTTGCATTGGTCCTGTTGTGCTGACCTCCCCTGTATTGTGTGTTGTCCTTGCCTTCACCAAAATTGATCCTTGTCTACTTCCTAGTGAGTTCCCATCCTTCCCCTCCCCATCGTCATAACCATCAAATCATGCTTTTTTTCTGTTTAAACATTTTCTTGAGTGCTTATAATAGTGGTTTCATACAATACTTGTCCTTTTCTGACTAATTTCACTTACCATAATGCTGTCCAGATTTATCCATGTTGTGAGATGTTTCAATGATTTATCATTGTTCTTTATCATTGAATAGTATTACCTTGTTTGTGTGTACCGTAATTTGTTCATCCATTTCTCTGTTAATTGGTGTTTAGGTTGTTTCCATCTTTTTGTTATTGTGAATAGTGCTGCAATGAGTATGGATCCTCATATATCTATTCTTTTGGGTATATTCCCAGGAGGGGATTGCTGGATCTTATGGTATTTCTGTTTCTAGCTTTTTAAGGAAGCCTCAAATGGTTTTCCAAATGGTTGTACCATTTTATATTCCCACCAGCACTGCATAAGATTTCCAATCTCTCCACAACCTCTCCTACATCTGTTACTTTGTGTTTTTCAGGTTAGTGCCAGCCTTGTTGGGGTGAGACGGTATCTTATTGTAGTTTTGATTTTCATTTCTCTAATGGTTAACAATCTTGAGCATTAACTCACATGTCTGTTAGCTGGCTGAATTTTTTATTTGGTGAAGTGTCTGTTCATTTCCTTTGCCCATTTTTAATTGGATTGTTTATCTTTTTGTTGTTGAGGTGTTGCACTATCTTATAGATTTTAGAGATTAGACACTGATCGGATATGGCATAGCCAAAATTTTTTCCCAGTCAGTAGATTATCTTTTTATTCTTTTGCTGAAGTTTTTGGATGAGCATTAAGTATCTGATTTTTAGGAGCTCCTAGTTATCTAGTTTCTCTTCTGGTGTTTGTGCATGTTAGTGATGGTTTGTATAGTATTTATGCCATGTATTAGCACTCCTAGTGTTGTCACTATTTTTTCTTCCATGATCATTATCATTTTAGTATTTATATTTAGATCTTTGATCCACTTTAAGTTAGTTTTTGTGTACGGTGTGAAGGATGGGTCCTGTTTCATTTCTCTCTTGGTAAGATCAATAACACCAGTCAGTATGGGAACTCACTTCCTTACTTGTTGATCCAGAGGCATAAGGGGTCCAAAATGACCAGGTGGCATACTTAGCTTCCAGTTCAATTGAATCAGTGATGTGTCTCCAGATGGGAGGAATCCTCCTTTTGAAACTAAGACCTCAAGACCTGAGGAGCATAAGGTCATGTAGACAGGAAGCAAAATCTTGCGAAGGGGTCACTACAGGAAATACTGAGTAGTGCCACACCCATTTTAACCCCTTGATTCCTAGGCCCATGAATCCTGGCTCTGAGAGAAAAAGCACCGTATATTGGATGCTAGTTTAGAGCATATACAGCCTCCTGGTGAACATTGCCCCAACCCTGCAAGGTATTGCCACCTAGCTTGCACTGTAAGTGTGTCTTTAGAAGGTCATTCCATCAGTCTATCAAGACAGCTCCTTCAGGATGATGGGGAATATGGGAAGACCAGTGAATTCCATGAGCATGGGCCCACTGCAGATGTTCACTTGCTGTGAAGTGACTCCCTTGATCTGATGCAATGCTGTGTGGGCTACCGTGACAGTGGATAAGGAATTCTGTAAGTCTAAGGACAGTAGTTCTGACAGAAACATTGCTTACAGGGAAGGCAAATGCATATCCAGAGTAAGTGTCTATTCCAATAAGAACAAAACGCTGCCCTTTCCATGATAGAAGTGGTACAATGTAATCAACTTGCCACAGGTTGATGGCTGATCACCTTGAGGGACAGTGCCATACTGAGGACTCAGTGTTGGTCTCTGCTGCTGGCAGATTGGGCACTTCACAGTGGTTGTAGCCAAGTCGGCCTTGGTGAGTGGAATTCCATGATGCTGGACCCATACATAACCTCCATCTCTGCCACCTTGGCCACTTTATTCATGAGGCATTGAGCAATGATGGCAGTAGCTGGGGAAAAAGGATGAGATGTTACCACAGTATGTGTCATCCTATCCTCTTCATTGTTAAAATCATCTTTTGCTGAGGTCACCCTTCGGTGAGCATTCCCATGAGACACAAATATCTTCACTTCCTTGGCCCATTCTGAGAGGTCTAGCCACATACCTCGTCTCCATAAATCCTTCTCTCCAATTTTTCAATCATGTTCCTTCCAAGTCCCTGACCATCCAGCCAAACCACTGGCCACAGACCATGAATCAGTATACAATTGCACATTTGGCCTACAATTGCACATCTGGCCATTTCTCCTTCCAAGCAAAGTGAACAACCAGGTGCACTGCTTGAAGTTCTGTCCACTGCGAGAAGTTCTCTTCACCACTGTCCTTCCAGAAGATGTCAGAATGGGGCTGTAGTGCTGAAGCTGTCCACTTTCGAGTGGTGCTGGCATATCGAGCAGAATCATCTGTAAACCAGGCACAAGTGTTCTCTTCCTCAATCTACTGATAATAAGGAACTCCCCATGAGGACATAAGCAGACTGCAAGATGAAAAGTAATGTGATAGGAGTGGAGACCATGGGCACTTGGGCCCTTCATCATGCTACTTACTTGTGCCTTCAGGTCCTGCTTAGATCCAATCTTGCATATACAACTTCCGTTTTAATGATGGAGTGATGCTGTGCACATCCAATTTTATCATTGTGTAGGTCAAACAACACTCAGTTCATGATGGACAGCTTAGGCTGCATGGGTAAATGTTCAGTTTCTACTAAGGCCCAGTAACAAGCCAATAGCTGTTTGTCAAAAGGAGAGTAGATATCTGCAATGAATGGCGGTGCTTTGCTCCAAATTAAAAAGGGTTTGCTCTGTAATTCACAAACAGCGACCTGCCAAAGACTCCAAACACCATCTCTAGCTGCCAGTGACACTTCAAGCACCGTTGGATTGGCTGGATCATATGGCCCAAGGGGCAGAGCAGTTTGCATAGCAGCCCGAACCTGTTGCAGAGCCTTCTCTTGTTCTGGGCCCCATTCAAAACTAATAGCTCTTCTAGTTGATAAATAGGCTAAAGGAGCACACTCAAATGAGGAACGTGTTTTCTCCAAATCCAAAGAGGTCCATGAGGCGTTGTGCTTCTTTTTTAGTTGTGGGAGGAGTCAGATGCAATAACTTATCCTTCACTTTAGAAGGAATATCTCGACATGCCTCACACCACTGGACCACTAGGAATTTCACTAAGTTGGAAGGTGCCTGAATTTTTGTGGATTTAATTTCCCATCCTCTAGCATACAAATGTTTTACCAATAAGTCCAGAGTCATTGACATTTCTTCCTTACTAGGTACAATCAGCATAATGTCATCAATGTAATGGACCAGTGTGACATCGTGTGGAAAGGCATTCAAGGTGCTTGATGACTAAATTATGATATAGGGCTGGAGAGTTGGTAAACTTGAGGTAATCAAGTGAAGGTGTATTGCTGGCCTTACCAGCTGAAGGCAAACTGCTTCTGATGGTAATTCAAAATAGGTATGGAAAAAGGCATTAGCCGGATCAACAGTTGTATGCCAGGTACCAGGAGATGTATTAATTTGCTCAAACAATGAAACTACATCTGGAATAGCAGCTGCAATTTGAGTTACCACCTAGTAAAGTTTTTGATAATCTACTGTGTACAGAACTATACCTAGACTGAAGTCCCAGCAAGCCCCAAAAGGTAAAGTCACAAAGTGTAGCCCAGGAAGAGGTATGCTACAGTCCAAAAGAACTGCTTGAATTTTATAATATGTACCAACAGAAACCTGTGGAATATGTGTGGGAATGGCTATTAAGGGTGTGGGATGATGCTGCAAGGAACATAAAGATGGATCAGTCTGCGTTTAGTGATATGGGTCCACTAAGCAGAGATTCTTCATCAATGTTTCTGTAAGAGAGGTTAGGCAAGCATCTGATAGTCATTTGGCTGGGTTACTGAAGCATGGATTGTGCAGTGGCCTTCACAGACCCATTACAAAAGAAGAGATTGAAAATGTCATCAATAAACTGTCAATAAAAAAGTATCCCAGGACCAGATGCCAACACTGGAGAATTCTTCCAAACATTCAGAGAAAGATTGATACCAATACTACTCATTCTCTTCAAAAACACATGAAAGAGAGAGTTCTGGCAAAATGACGTTCTAGGCAGAAGCACCACGCCGTCCCTCCACAGCAAACATTCGAAAAACTAAGCCAAACAGAGAATACAACAATCCTGAAACCCTAAAATATCAAATGAAGAGATAAAGAACTCAGCCAAGCACCAAATGGAGTGAGAAAACTGACAGAGAATGGAGAGCGAGGAGAGATTCATGCAGAGGTCCCCTACCACCTAAGACAGCGTGGATCCACCATCTTGGACTTGTATTGGAGACCAGGAAATGGGGGTATGAGAAAGCAGCCTCACGGAGCATCCAGGGGGAGACAAAACAACTGGTAATTTGCGGTGTGCACTTTCCCACCCCCACCCCTCTTCGCCCCGGCTCGGACTCCTCTGCTTCCCGCAGCCACTGTCTCTTGACCGGGAACTGCGGGCTGCTTGGATTCCACACACCCAAGCGGGTGGCTCTCTGGGTACCATTTGTTGGGTGCTAGTGTTGCTTTTTTTTTTCTGCTTCTTTTCATTTCTCATTTGCCTCTCGTCACCTCCCCCTCCTTTCACTTAAGTACCTGGCTCCGTGCGCCAACTTTGCTTCTTCCTGAGGGGCTGCAGAGCGCCGGCAATTTGTGATATATGCTTTCCCACTCTCCACCCTTCTTCATCCACACTCGGCCTCCTCTGCTTCCCACGGACACAGTCTATTGTCCAGAAACACCAGCCTGCACTACCGGGCTCCCCGAAGGCAATTTGTTGGCTGCTGGTGTTGTTGTTTTTTTTTTCCTACTTCTTTGGATTTCTTGCTTACCTCTCACCGCCTCCCCCTCCTTTTGCTCAAGTTCCTGGCTCCATGCGCCATCTTTGCTTTTTCCTGAGGGGCTGCGGAGCTCCATTCGAGTGTGGAGCTCTTTCCCGGTCTGGGCTACCGCACTGGTGGGATCCCGGGGCTTTGGTTCTTTTGTTCATTTTGAATTGTTTGTTTGTTTTCTTTTCCTTTTCTTGAGTTGGGAGCCCTTTCTGTCCAGGCAGAGCTGCGTGGCAAGGAACGCCCCTTCAGCTTCCACAGACGTGCAGAGGTATTCCTGAGGGCTTTTCTTTTTTTCGTGGGTTTTTTTTTTTTCTGTTTTTTGGGGGAGGCTTTATTGTTCTTTTTTTTTTTAATTTGCTTTGTTTTCTTTTCCCTTTTTGTCTTTCTTCATTGCTCAGTTTCTTGTCTCTCTATATCTTCCTTCTCTTTCTCATCCCTGAATACCAGGCATTGTATACCTCTACGCCTTCTAGCCAGGCTGTACCGCAACACCTGAGAGCGACTTCCCCAGACCTCATAGCTGCGTCGTTGGGATCCCTGGGAACTTTGTGGTTCTTTAACCTTTCTGATTTTTATTTATTCATTCTTTTCTTCCTCTTCCCCTTTCTGTTTTTCTCCATTTCATAGTCTTTCATCTCTCCATTCCAACGGCAAGCTCCC
>NW_004444172.1:607358-614648 GCF_000243295.1 Trichechus manatus latirostris | reverse complement strand
ATGTTGTGGGGTTGTTAACCAATGTCATAAAACAACAAGTGTACTACTGTTTCATGAGAAACTATTCTGTAAGCCTTCACCTGAAGTACAATAAAATTTAAAAAAAAAAAAAAAAAACCACATGAAAGAAAGGAACACTACTGAACACTTTCAATAAAGCCAGTATACCTGATACCTAAACCAAACAAAGATATCACAAAAACATAAAATTACATACCAATATCCTTTATGAACATAGAAGCAAATAATTTCAAAAAAATTCTGGCCAACAGACTTCAGTAACATATCAAATAAATCATACACCACGATCAAGTGGGATTCACACTAGGATAATATGCATGTTTCAATGTTAGAAAATTAATCAAAGTATTTCATGACTTAAATAAAACAAAGTAAAGAACCATATGATCACATCAATTGATGCAGAAGAGGCATTTGATAAAATTCAACACCTTTTCTGATAGAAATTCTCAGTAACAGAGGAATAGAAGGGAAATTTCTCAACATAGTTAAGGGTATATATGCAAAAGACATCTAACATTATAATCAAGGGAGAAAGGATGAGAGACTTCCCCTAGAGAACAGGAACTAGATAAGGATCCCTATTATCACCACTCTTACTCAACAATGAACTAGAAGACCTAGCTAGAGCAATAAGACAAGAAAAAGAAATAACAGGTATCCAAACTGGAAAGGAAGAAGTAAAACTTCCTCTACTTGCAGATGACATGCTCCTATACATACAAGACCCTAAAGAGTCCACAAGAAAACTGCTGGAACTAGGAGAAGAATTTAGCAACACTGCAGGGTACAAAATCAACACAAAAAATCAGTTGCATTTCTCTATCCTAACAAAGACTACTATGAAAAAGAGCTCAAGAAAACAATACCATTTGTAATAGCCCCCAAATAGATAAAATAACTAGTAATTAACCTAACCAGGGACATAAAATACTTACACAATGAAAATTATAAAATCCTACTACAAGAGACTAAAAGAGACATACAAAAATGAAAATATATCTCATGCTCATGAATTGGAAAACTTAATATAGTGAAAATATCAATTCTACCAAAAGCTATCTTCCTATACAATGCAAACTCAGAAGAAATTGTAACAACGTTCTTTACTGGATATAAAAATTAATGACAAACTTCATATGTAAAAGACAGAAATCTGAATAGGCAAAGCAATATTGAAGAAAGAACAAAGCACGAGGCCTCATCCTCCTCGATATTAAAATATACTATACAGCCACTGTAATCAAAACAGCCTGGTGTTATTGTTGTTAGGTGCTGTTGAGTTGGTTGTGACTTATAGCGACCCGAGGTACTACAGAATGAAACACTGCCCTGTCCTGTGCCATGATCACAATCATTGTTATTCTTGAGCACGTTGTTGCAGCCACTGTTTCAGTCCATCTCCTTGAGGGTCTTCCTCTTTTTCACTGACCCTATACTTTACCAAGCATGATGTCCTTCCCCAGGGACTGGTCCCTCCTGACAACAGGTCCAAAGTATATAAGATATAGTCTTGCCCCTCTACCACCAGGGCTCCAAAACATTATCAGCACTCTAGAAGCCAATTACCAGCAATCTCCTGATCACACCTCCCTCCTGTCTCAGCAATAACCGTAAGTGTGACTTTTATGAGACTCATGCATTTACCTTTCTATATATTTTCCTTATGTAACTATGCCTGTCAAAAAATACATATTAATACCTCCTCTTTGCAAACTTTCTGTAAAAGAAGTCATGCACTGTGTATTCTATGTTTTAATTTTGTTGATGAATATTTTATTTTTATAAATATTCATATTTCTTATATTTTCAGTTTGTTCAATTTTGTTTCTATTTATTATTTCATGGTATAAATACTAAGAGTTTTTAAAAATACATTCTACTATGCTGGACATTTGGGATGTTTCTATTTTGGGACATGTACACTGTTACACTGCACATAGGGACTCATTAGAGTGGCATCTACTCCTAAAGGAAGGGGCATTTATTTAGCTCTCAAATAATTTTTCAAAGTGGATGTAGCAATTTGTACTTGTAATAGTAATGTTTGAAAGCCCCATTGTGATGTTCCACTTCCTGACCAGCACTCAGTGTTATCATCCTTTATGATTTCTACCCTTTAGCTTAATGTAGAATATGTCACTGCAGTTTAAATTTTGATGTTTATGATTATTGCCGTAGGATGCATTGTAATATGTTTAGGGATTTTCTCTTTTGTAAAGTGTCTTCAGGTGTCATTTCATCAATTTTATTTTGAATTATTTGCCTTTAGTCTCATTTATTAGACATTTTCTTTTGTGTAAGGAACATGATCCCTTTGTCAGTTATATCTCTTGAAACTATCTTCCCATCCATTGGCTTTACTTTTCACTCCCTACGTGTCCCTTGAAAAATGGCTACCTATATTTTCATTTAGTCAAACAAACCGATTTGAAGAAGATAAACCAAAATGTTTATGAATGAACAGACTGAAGACCAAATCACATATAGTTTCCTACATTTAAAACAAAGAAAGAACTTCTGTTTCTGGTTAAGATTCAGTGGTTCACAGCAAGCCAATGTTCCTGCTTCAACCCCCAGAAAAATCTGGGTACACTTTAAAAAATCATTTTTAAAGGCATCAAATTGCTGTGAAAGTTAAACGAGTGATGATAATATTAATGTGAATATTCATTAAGTCAGAAAATGACAACCCACATAATGAGTCAGACTTAATTTGCTTACAATCTTTTGCAATTGCAAACAATGCTGCAATATAGACTTAGCGGATCATTTCATACGTGTGCGTGTTTTATTGATTCAAAGACTAAATAACCAAAAAAATCCAATGCTGTCAAGTCAATATTGACTCATGAAGACTGCATGTGTTACTGAGTAGAACTGCTCTATAGGGTTTTATTGATGTACACTTAAGAGAAGCAGATCACCAGATCTTTCTTTGACTGTGTAGTAGGGTGGATTTGAACCACCAATCTTTAGCTTACTAGTGGAGTGCAAACCATTTGTGCCACCAAAGACTAAATACAACTGTAATATTAGTCAATGGTGCCCAATTCCTCTAAATAGGACTTGAACACTTTGTCACTTTTCCAAGAAGTATATAAAACCTGCATGTTTTCCCAAGAAATTGTGCATTTTTTATAAACTAAATTCTGTGCAGTTTAAAATGTCACTCTTTTTTTATGATATTGAATATATTTTCATATGTTTAAGGGATGATTTTCTCCCATTTTATGTGAAGTCTTATCTTACACGTTTGGTCCGTGGTTTTTTTTTTTTTTTGTATTTTTCACTTCTCCTTGATAATTAAGCATACTTTATTTATAAGAGAAATTAGCACTTTATCTGAGATTTGATTTATAATTATTTTCCCCCACTTTATTGATTATGTTTTGGCATTACTTTTGGTGCTTGCTTATTTTTAACATGCAGAGCTAGTTAATTTCACATAGTTGAACTTTTATTAATCTTTTGTGCCCTACATTCTAAATTTTGAGTCATAACTAGACAAATCTTTATTACTCCAAAATTACATTATAAAAAATATTTCTGTAAGAATTATTTTATTGTTTGATTTTCTAAAATGTTTAAACTAGTGTACCATTTGGAGTCTTTCCTACTAACAAAAATTTACAGTTTTTCCTCAAAGAGTGCCCAAGTATCCAAATAATATTTATTTCAAAAGTCCATATTTTACCTATTACATTGGCTGTCTTTATTGTATGATCAATTTTCATTTGTATTTGAATCTTCCATTTATGGCATCAGGAGATCACGCTATTTATGCACAATATAAACCTGATCAAATTCTGAGACTTTAGAATTCCTTTTTAGCTTACTTAATCTGGGATATGCACCTACTGTAGCTCAAGCCTGGCTAGCATTTCCCCCTTTGTTGTGCCCTTTCACACCTTATTCCCATTGGAGGCCTTGCTCACTGCCTACTCTTCACTCATCTTGCAGGTTTTTAAGGCCGTAGTTTCTAATAACTTTCAATTAACTTTCCTAATCACTCTCTAGTATTATAATATTGTAGGGTTTCCCTCTCCTGGAGATAGATATAAAGATCCATGAATAGACAGACAGACAGATACTTGACACAGCCTTTAGTTTAGTAGTGGAAATATATATAATCCACTTCTAATCTCAAGGTTGATGGTAAATATGAACACTTAGAAATCACTATTCACTAAATACTAGGAAGTAATACCTTATTTTCACAAGGGAAATTTGGCATCAAGCCAATATGCTTAAACTACTAAATGATTTAAAGTTTTGCAGGGGTAATATTTTAAAACAATAGACAGACTACTGTTCTGGAATTTTGCCTCTCATCTCTGGTGGAATTATATCAGAATCTTATATTCTCCTAAGTGAAGTTTAATAGGATTCACGTCTTAAAAATGAGTTCACAGACGGAATGAAATTGCACAAGGTTGGTGTAATGCTTCAAGGAAAAGAAAAAGTTCCCCTATGCGGATTAATCTTGGAACAAAAACAACAATAAAATTGGCCTAGATTTAAGATACGCATGAACCATTTCTCAGTTTGCCCAGTTAGTCTTGAAGAAATAAATTATATATGTTTTGTAGCTAAAATTATTTTTTGTTGTTATAATATTTATTACAATCTTACACAAGCCAGCCCCTGAATTTTGATCAAAGCTCGCACTTGAGAGGAGAAAATAAACAAAATCACTTCAGAAAAATGTGACGGGAACTGTCTAATAGGAACAGAGGGTCCATATGAAGCAGTCATAATAGATAAGAGGAGAATCAGATTTGTGCCAATTTTGGATAGCCTCCAATGGTATAGCTCAGTTAAGGGCCATCAGGACCTGTTCAAGTCTAAGAAATAAAACTGTCTGCAAACTCTATTCCATTGAGAGGCTGCAGAGGAAGAGTATTCCGGGTAGAGTGAGAGCTATCTGGGAAAATAAATAAATAAACCTTATCCGAGAGTGCCAAAGAGATTTGTTTAATTAGAAATGTAACTATGTCAGGTGCAAGAGGTCCCGGGGGGGAGAGAGAACTTTTTTTTTTTTCAATTTAAAGAGCATTCCATGTTCAAAATGAACTGACTGTTTTAAAGGTAGATTGAATATTATTGATGAATCAAATTGTTTCAGCTGAAGTAATTTAAATACGCAAATATTTAAAGCCCCTTCAGTGAGGAAAAAACAAGATTATCCCAAATAAACCAAAACTCAAACCCACTACCATTGAGTTGATCCCAACTCATAGCGACCCTACAGGACAGAGAGGAACTGCCCTATAACGTTTTCAAGGCTATAAATCTTTATGGAAGCTGACTGCCACATCTTTTTCCCGAAGATTGGCTGGTGGGTTTGAAATGCCAAACATTTGATTACCAGCTGAGTGCTTTAACAAATGTACCACCAGGGCTCCTACTATCCCAAATAAGAAAGGTAAATATGGAATGTTTTATATTAATAGTCAACTTCATTTCATGAGATTATTAAAATCAGTACTTAATATAGAGAAGCATATGTGCAATTTCATTAAAGCAGCTCCTTTATATTTATGACTCTATTTAAATATAATTTACCTTAAAAAATGATTTTAAATATTTATTCAAATACTTTGAAATACTGGAAATATCTAAAATTGCTACGTTTTTCTAAGAATACGAAATACAAAAACTTCATTTACAGCAAACTCTTAGTAGCAAATAAGCATTATATTTATGTATTTTAGTTCTGATGTTATTTTCATAAGTTATTAAAGTAAAACAATCCATGGAATAAATTTACAACGATTGAGAAATCCAAGAAAGATTTATTTTAAAGAAAAATATGTATAAAATAATAATTTTATTTAAAAATTTATAAAATATTAAAGTTTTTAGTTCATATTGTTTTTCAAATTAATTTCAGGGTTTATGTTTCTAATTTATATCAAAAATACAAACATAGCTGGGGTTTAGGTAGATTTGGAACCTTGACTGGGACTAATATCTAACTGGAGGCCGCGGTGGCACAGTGGTTAAGAGCTCAGGATGCTAACCAAAAGGTCAGCAAGTGGAAACCAGCCACTCCTTGGAAAACCTATAGGGCAGTTCTACTCTGTCCTAACTGAATTAGAATATTGTTAACCAAAGCCAAACCCATTGCCTTCAAGTGGACTCCGACTCCTAAACACCCTATAGATTGAGCAGAACTGCCTCTTAGGTTTTCCAAGTCTGTAAATCTTTATGGTAGCCAAGTGCTACATCTTCCTTCCACAGAGTGACTGGTGGATTTGAACCACCAACTTTTTGGTTGGCAGCGAAGCCCTTAACCACTGTGCTACAAGGACTTCCTCAGAATATTGTTAAGCATTCCTTACTCATTTGGGCTTTTTCCAGAGAATGAATGCTTACATTTAAAATTAAAATATGATAACATTAAGTTTTATTTCCCTGAGTAAAAAGAACTCAAACAATTTCACAAAAGAAGAGTAACATAGATAGTTTTGGGAGAACACATAGGCTAACTCTCTGCACTTTCTATCCTGTCCTCTTGATGAAAGCATAGACAAATCTTACATATTTGATATTATACCAGGATAATTTGATCACCAAAAAATTGAGTTTGTATAATTATCAATGTTATTTCATTTGGCACTTTAAGTTATTTTATTCAAAGAACAAGAAGTAAGTTATTTTTTATTAATGCCATAATTTTTATGTGATACGTAAAAATTTGGCTCTTTTGTGCTCGTGAGTCTTAATTCTTCTCTACCTCTTAAGAGTGATGCTTTCATTTTAACAACGTCTTTTCCTTTATTTCAGTTAAGAATCAAAACTTAACTACCATATTAGATGTACACCCATTTTCTAGATCTATACTGATACCGAGTAGGAAAATAGTTACAGCCTTTACCTCTCAGATAATTTAGTGTCAGTAAAAGAAAATGCAAACAAAGAGTATTACCCTAATTGCAATTCTAAGTGTGGAGCAGTGATGGGTATTATGGTGTTAAAATCCACAAAGTAGAAGTAATGATATAAACCCAAATATTGGCATAGAATTCATGAAGAAATAGCAACTTGATAGCTGAATGTTGTTTGGAGTTTTGTAAGATTATGATAATTACTTTTAAGTCTCCCTTCATTCCCACAATAATCCTATGATGCAAAAGGAAAAGAAATGAGAGAGTATTGTTCATGTTGTATAGCATATTGAGTAAAATTCAGAAGAATAAATTAAAATTACTTTTAATAATAATAATTATAAATGGATGTTAATAACAATAATTTTTTAATAAA
>NW_004444172.1:603016-607258 GCF_000243295.1 Trichechus manatus latirostris | reverse complement strand
TGGCAGGACTTCTTCAGTTGTTTTACTTATATGAAATGATTTAATTCATATAACAACACTATATGTTGATATGTTTGCTGGCCATTTAACAGCTGAGCAAACTGTGATGCAGGAAGATTAATTAACTTGCCCGAAGACATCACACAGCTAGATGTTGTTGGAAGTACCATTCAATTTCAGTCCATCCGGGAAATACTGCTCTTTAACATGGGCATGGAGCCCTGGTGGATCAGTGCTTAACCATTCAACTGCTAACATAAAGGCCAGTGGTTCAAACCAACCAGTAATAAAGATGTGACAGTTTGCTTCCTAAAGATGTACAGCCTTGGAAACCCTATGGGGCAGTTCTATTCTACCTTATAGGGTCCCTATGAGTTGGAATCTACTCCTTGGCAAGAAGTTTTTTTTTTTGTTTGTTTGTTTTTTTAACCATGGTACCACACTTCTCATTTTAGTGGACAATGTGCAAACATTAGGTTGGAGAGATGAAAAGTTGGGTGAAGCAAGAGGTAACTTTCCTCCTTCAAAATGTAAGGAAGCACTCATTTTCAGGATTCTGAAAGTGCAAAGATGGCCCTGAACGCCTCCTTACATTTTACACCTTAGAAGCTTCCCTGACTAGTCCTTGTCCTGCCCCTGATGAAAGGGAGTGGTGGGAAGAATAATTGCCAACCAAGGAACTCAAAACCACTTTATCAAATACCTACTTAGCTAGGCAATCTGTTAAATCGTAGGGCTACAGGCTTAAAGAACATACTATCATAATTATAGAACCATAACTAAAAAGTAAAAGGCTTAAAATTGGTAGGAAGCTGAAATATTTTACCAATATTAACTCAATTATTCTCAAAAACAAAGAAGAAAATCTTAAAATCTTTAATTGCTTTATATCACACAGATAATCATGGAGATAAGAGTCAAACTAAAGACAACTTAAAAAAAAAAAGATACCGACTTGCAGTCACAAAACCTATGTGCAGTTGATTGAATTCTCCAGACTTAGTGAGTCTCAATACCCTTATATCTAAGGAAAATTAATTTAGAAACAGTTGTCTGAAGTGTTATTTTTTGAGTAACGATAAAAACGATAGCGGGTGTACACAGCACAATGGATATAACATAACAGCCAATATCTTTCCACATCCGTCCCACATACGTAAACACAGGTAACAAATACCCTCCTTGCTACCCCTGTTTTTCCAGGGTGACTACATTTATTCTTTGTATCTGAATCAATGTACCCAGGCTAATTTCCCTGAATAAAATTCTCTATCTTATCCACTTAATATCCTACCAAAAGATACTTGTTTTATTCCTCTATGTAAAATGAAATATTCTCTCAATTTTCTTTTAAATTACCTGATATGAATTGTGTAACAGGAACCTATGTGCTTAAAATCATCAAATGTGAGAGAACGAAGCATTGAAATAGGCAGTTGAAAATGTACATTAGAAGACAGTTCATGACATAGTGTTGGAGAAGCTGACTGAGAAAATGCACAGAGAAATACAATAGGATTGTCAAGATGTGTAATTAATTTAAAATGAGATTAGATGGCAAAGCTCAAGGTCATCTCCAGCAGTTGCCAATTGCACCAGTGCTCCTGCAGAGTCAGGTATAGCTTGATTTATTCTGGGCTGTGCTTTGAAACTACACTGAAATGATCTTAAAATTAATTTGAAGGGACGGTTTACTGTGACTTAACAGGAGGGCATGGGACATACGTACATAGTTTCATTCTTAAAGTTCAAACAATTACGTTGATCATAAAATCCAATCCAGACTCCTCAATACAATTTAGAGAAGAGGCAAAGAGATACAGGAAGGTGAAAGGAAATGACATGTAAATTTACTTTTTCCACAGATGAATCATCAAGAAAAACCAACAAAAGATAACCTAACTGAACTGATGGAATTTGTTCTCTTGGGCTTTGCTGACATGCCCCATCTCCAGTGGTTTCTTTTTGGATTATTTTTAATCATCTATATCATTATCCTGATGAGCAATGGCACCATATTTCTAATCACAAAAATGGATCCTGCTCTCCAGAGCCCTATGTATTTTTTCCTGTCACATTTTTCCTTCTTGGAAATCTGCTATGTATCAGCTACTATCCCCAGAATGCTGCTGAATCTCAGGACTCAGAGAAGAAGAATTTCCTTAGTTGCCTGTGCTACACAGCTGTGGTTTTTTCTTATGTTTGGAGGCACAGAGTGTTTGCTCCTGGCAGTGATGGCCTATGACCGCTATGTGGCCATTTGTAACCCTCTGCACTATCCTCTAGTTATGAACCACAGAGTCTGTATCCAGTTGGTGACTGGCTCCTGGACCATTGGAATCCCCATTACGACAGGGCAAACATATCAGATTTTCTCTCTGCCTTTTTGTGGATCTAAACAAATTAACCACTTCTTCTGTGACATTCCCCCAATACTCAAGCTGGCTTGTGGGGACACCTTTGTAAATGAGATGTTGGTCTACATAAGTTCTGTGTTATTAGCCATGGTTCCATTTCTGCTGATACTTGGCTCCTACAGTAAAATTATCTCCACAATCCTGAAGTTGCCATCAGCCGCAAGTCAAGCCAGAGCATTCTCCACCTGCTCATCTCATCTGATGGTTGTGGTGTTATTCTTTGGATCAGCCATTATTACATACTTAAGACCCAACAACAGACATTCAGAGGAAACTGACAAAGTACTTTCTCTTTTCTACACTGTCCTTACTCCTATGTTTAATCCCATGATATATAGTCTAAGGAACAAGGATGTCATAATGGTACTGAGAAAATTGCTGTGTAAATAATTCAATTCATTAAAGAATCAATTAAATGTATAATAATGGATTTTTTATGTAGTTTTAATCAAATTTCAACAGATGTATACATTTAATTATACCTTTTGTTACGGATTGAATTGTATCCCCCAAAAATGTGAGTCAACACGTGTACACCGTGATTCTCAGTATTGTGTGATTGCCCACCATTGTGTCATATGAGTCAGAATTGACTAAAGTCGAAAGGTTTGTTTTGATGATATTCCTATGTATTCTAAATTCTACCTCTGTGATGTTAATGAGGCAGGAATAGAGTTAGTTTTGTTAATACTGCAGGACTCAATCGAGAACATTAGGTTGTATCTTGAGTCAATCGGTTTTGAGATATAGGAGAGAGAAATGAGCAGAGAGAAGGGAGACCTCCTATGACTAAGAATGAAGAACCCGGATGGGAGTGTATCCTTTGTGACGTGGTCCCTGCCCTGAGATGCTCCTAGACCAGGGGAAGATTGGTCACAAGGACTTTCACCCAGAGCCAACAGAGAGAGCAAGCTTCCCCTGCAGCCAGCACACTGAATTTGGAATTCTAGCCCCCTAGACTGTGAGAGAATAATTTGTTAAGCTATATATTTATGGTATTCCTGTTATAGCAGCACTAGATAAAAAAGACACCTTGTCTTTCCATACAGTGAAAATTATTTCCAAGTTAAAAATCACTTGCAATGTTGTCAGGAGTTTCTGCTGAGATTTCTTAACTAATATATGTATTAACAGACAGCAAATTGTTCCACTAATGATTCTATAATTTTCTTTTGCAGTGTTCTTCCTCAATAACAACTTTTGCTTGGGTGAATTTAATTCAGTCAGTTCTAATGTATAATCTGTTGTATCATTTAGCTGAAACCATATCATTCTTTTCCATGAGTATCCATAGATTTGTGACACCCATTTCAAAAACCAGGTTTACAGTATGCATCAATTAAAACTATGTAGTGTTCCTTCAGTATCCATGGTGGATAGGTTCCAGGACTCCCAAGAATACCAATATCTGTGGCTGCTTAAGTCCCTTATATAAAATAGCATAATATTTGCATATGACCTACACACAAACTTTTGTATTCTTTAAATCATTTCCAGATTACTTATAATACCTCAGACAACATAAATGCTGTGTAAATTGTTGTTATGCATTACTGTTTAAGGAACAGTGACAAGACACGAGGTGAACAATGCTCAAACAACGAGCGCTGCTGAACAAAAGTAAGCAGTTTCAATCCACCAGCCGCCCCTTGGAAAACCTATGGGGCAGTGCTACTTTGTCCTATAGGGTCACTATGAGTCAGACTCAACTCAGTGGCAATAGATTTGGATTTTTGGTTTAGACCCATGTTCTATTTTTGACCTGGGTTTGAGTTAGGCTTTCATCACTTAAGTTTTTGTTTGACATGGAAAATTAATTCTTCAA
>NW_004444172.1:576387-602839 GCF_000243295.1 Trichechus manatus latirostris | reverse complement strand
TCGATTCCAACTCAGAGCAACCATATAGAACAGAGTAGAACTGCGCCATAGTGATTCCAAGGAGCGCCTGGTGGATTTGAACTGCTGAACTTTTGGTTAGCATCTGAAGTCATAACCACTACGTCACCAGGGTTTCCATATAACCTTACAGAGTTTTTGTGAAAATTAATGCATTGTGAAGAGCACATCTACCTCTGATTTAGTTTATCGTATGACATTGTTATATCGGTAATTATGATCACATTTGTGATTAAGGAATTTCCTTAGCATCTTCCCTTATCTACAGCCTTAGGACCAAAGATATCATGGAAACAATTAGACAATTAATTAATCATCAACAAATTGTTTTAATACTCAATATAATCCAAATAAGTATTTGTTCATTTATACCCTATTTCCAAAAAAATTTCAAGTGTATTCTTCACTCTTTTTGAGTGTGATTTAAGTCAGTTGTTATTGTTGGTGTTAGCTGTCATGGAATCAGAGCCCGACTCATGGCGAATCAATGTGTTACAGAGTAGAACTGTGCTCTAGAAGGTTTTTTTGGTGATGATCTTTCCAGAACTAGATAGGCAGGCTTTTTCTGCAGAGCCGCTGAGTAGGTTCAATCTGCCAACCTTTCCACTATCAGCTGATTGTAAACTGCTTTTGCTATCCAGTCTCCCTCTTAAGCTAATATACCATTGCCTGTTCTTTGATTTTCAGTCTCTTGTATGCTTTCCAATAACCTCTGGGTTAATATAGAAATGATGTATACTGATTCACTTGCTCTGGTGGTGTCAGAAAAATATATTTTAAAAATGTCCCATTAGACACTGTATCAATCAGGATGGAGAAGTAGAAGTCTATATTTAGCCACTCAATACTTATGATTGGTTAACTTTGGGTTATGGTTAATAATAAAAGAACTCAAAACATATCATAACTGCCTTTACTATATCCTCACAACAAACTCTTTTGATTCAGGAATTGTATAAAATAGCATTTCCTACTTCCCCTTAAGAACTTTATTTTAAGTAATGGAAAAGTTGAGGTTTGCATTCTGAAAATATTATCATATTCTTAATGAGGAAAATGTTAAAAATATTAGCTACTATCTAAATGGTTCCTCATTTCTTTGAGTATAAATGTAATATAGTTCAATTACATATTTAAAATAATACTGTATATCAAGAAAAAGTTCAGTTTACTTCAAGTCCAAATCCAAAACTCAGAGACATCACAATTAAGATTAATACAGTGTATGTTTTAATGGCCCATTCTCACCTCTAAACCTTTGCCTCCCATTAGATTTCTTCATATCAATAAATGACTTTCATATTTACTCAGTTGCATAAACAAAGGTGTAAAACTTATCAGTTATTCTATCACCTGCCACACATATCTGTAAATAACTCCAAAGTACGGCCACTTTTGCATGTTCTTTCTCTTTGAGCAATCATTGTAATTAAGTTGGTCTTTAGCAGTTTTCACCAAAGGAATCTACTTGTCTCACTTCTTAACCTCCTAGAAGCCATTATTCCTAGATTATGTGTAAGGATTTTTAAAAAGTAGAGAAATAGTTTATTTCACGTCTATATTTAAAAATATCCAATGTTTTTATATTATGTTAAAGACAAAACTCTAACTCTCTGAAAAATTTAGAAAATGCCAGACTCTCTGCCTTCATCTTTTTTGAAATAAAATATAGTGCAGGAGTGGGCTGAGCAAGATGGTGAAGTAAGTGTATGCTCTCATTTACTCCTGCAGCAACTAACACACTGAAATCTGAGAACTCTAGATGGCAGTTGAGGTGTTGGAGAGTCTGGGTGAGTCCAGAAGCAGGAGAGAAGAGGAGCCGGGATGGCACAGAAGGTGGGAGAACCTGCTCGCTATCATTGGGAGCACTTTCTCATTGCAACCCTGTTGGGACAGGGTTGGGCAACACCCCAAAAGAGGGAACACAGAAAGAGAACTAATCTTAGGAAGCTGTGGCCCAATTTTTTTAAGGTGATACAATTTGGCCATGGGAGTTCATGGTCCTTACAATTGGGAGGGTGTGAAGGGAGACTGAGGCAGTGAAAGAGATTGCTGTTGAATCTCAGTTAAGCTCAAGATAAATGCGCACTAGGACCTGGAGAAATGTTATTAGCAGCAGAGCCAGGGTAATAGTTCAGATTAACAGGTGACACAGAGGGAAATGCAAGTCTCCCTGACCAGAGAGGGGCACTGTTGGAGCGTCTTGCAGGAGTGCCCATGAGGGAAAGATATGGAGAGCCCCCTAGCTTTGTCTCAGGAAAATCGAGTCCCACCGCTTAAGTCAGCATCAGCGACCAGCTAAACACCCCCTGTCCTGCGCATGCATAATGATTTCCAAAGATTAATCCTCCAGAACTTGTGATTAAACACTGGAAAATACCTAAGGATAAGAGTGCCCTCTAGTGCTTCTCAGGAGAAGACACCAAGTTCACTGCTGCTGAGTCGATTATGACTCCTAGAGACACCCTTGGGCAGAATGTGCTGCCCCAAGGGGTTACCAGGTCTGTCAGTCTTTGTGGAGGTGGGATGCCAATACTTTCCCCCATGAAGTGGCTGCTCAGTGGAGGTGCTGGCCTTCTGGTTGTCAGCTGGGAGGTTGGCCACAGTGCAGACAGGGTTCTGAATCAGAAAATTTTTCCACAAAAACCAGAATACCATATTTATAGTTCAAAATAATAATAATAGTAACAAAAGGCCCAAGTTCAACAAAAAATAGTAAAACAAGCAAAATCACAAAATAAGAACAATCAATCCATAGCAAAACTTGAAGAGGAGATTTCTCCTAAGAAAGTCAGAATAACGCAAAAATTGATAATTTTCAGACTATGGTGCTAAATATGTTTCAAAAAGATAGAGCACACAGAATACAAGTTAGCAGAGATCAGAAAATAAATGGAGGAATAAAATAAAATTCAACAATGAAATTGAAAACATAACAGAAAGTACTATTTGAACTGAAGAATAAAGCAACGGATTTAAAAAAAGCAACAGAAACACTCAAGAATAGAATCAAACAGACAGAAGACAGAAAAAATAAACTAGAAGACTAAATAATTGACCTTATCAAGTCTCAAGAGAAACAAAAGAAAAGAACAAAGAAAATAAACATAATGACATGAACAGACTGAAAATAAAAGGATGGAAAAAATATTCCATGAAACCAATAAACAAAGAAGTTCAGAGTTAGCCATACTGATATCAGATAAAATAGATTTTAAATTAAAATCTCTTACAAGAATAAAGAAGGACATTACATAATAATAAAACTGTCAATTCAGCAAGAAGACCTAACAATTGTAAATATATATGTACCTAACAGTAATGCACCCAAGTACATGAAACAAATACTGACTAACTGGAAAGAAGAAATAGACAACTGCACAATAATGGTAGAGTACTTCAACAAACCACTTTCAATTATAGACATAACATCTAAAAATAGGATCACTAAGGACATTGGGAACTTAAATAAAACCATAAACCAGTTCGGCCTAACAGACATACATAGAACACGCCACTCAGTATCCCAATAATATGTGTTCTTCTCCAGTGCACATGGATCATTTTCAAGAATAGACCATACACTAGGAAAAAAAAAGTCTCAACAAATTTAAAACACTTAAAACAAAGCATCTTCTCTGACAATAATGGCATGAAACTGGAAATTCATAACAGAAAAAGCAAGGAATAAATAAATAACACATAGAAACTAAATTATACACTACTAAAAATTGTTAGGTTATAGAAGAAACCATAATTGAAATTACAAAATTTCTTGAATCAAATGTAAATGAAAATACGGCATATAGAAAGTTTTGTTACACAGCAAAAGCAGTACTCAGAGAGAAATTCACAGCAATAAGTGCCTACGTTAAAAAAAAAAGAAGATCTAATATAATTAACTTAAACCAACAACTTGAACAAATAGAAAAGAGAGAGCAAAAGAAGCCCAAAGCTACCAGAATAAAGGAATAATAAAGATCAGGGCAGAAATAAACTAAATAGAAAATAGAAAAGAAATAGAAACAATCAACGCAGACAGTAGCTGGTTCTTTGAAAGGATCAACAAAATTAGACAAACCACTGGCTAAACTGAAAAAAGAAAAAAAATAGAAGAGTCAAATAACCAACTTAAGAAATGAAATTGTTGACATAACAACCTATCCAACAGACATAAAGTAAATTATAACAGATTATTATGAAAAATTATATTCCAAGTAATTTGAAAACATAGAAGAAATGGACAAATTCCTAGAAACACACTACCTATCCAAACTAACACAAATGCAGATAGAAAATTTACACAGACCCTTTACAAAGGTAGAGGTTGAAGATGTCATCAAAAAACAGACAGAAACAACCAAACTAAAGCTCAGGACCAGATGGCTACACTGGATAATTCTATCAAACATTCAGAGAAGAGTTAACACAAACCCTACTCAGTCTCTTCAAAAACATTGAAGGGAAAGGAACACTACCAAACCCTTTCTATGAAGTCATCATAACGCTGATACTTAAAACAAGCAAAGATATTACGAAGAAAGGAAATTAGAGACCAATATCCCTTAAGAAAACAGATGCAAAATTTTTCAATTAAATTCTGGCCAACAGACTTCAGCCACATATCAAAAAAATCGTACACTATAATCAAGTGGAAGTTATGATCAAGGGTGATTAAACTTTAGAAAGCCAACTTAATTCACTACAGAAATATAACAAAGATAAAATCTATATGATCCTACCAACTGATCCAGAAAATGCATTCAATAAAATTCAACGTTTCCTGATAAAAACTCTCTGTAAAATAGGTATAAAAGGTAAATTTCTCAACATAATTGAGAGCTTATATGCAAAACCAAGAGGCAACATTATGCTCAGTGGAGAAAGGCTGAGAGCCTGCTCTTTTAGAATTGGAAGGAGACAAGAATGCCCACTCTTATTCACCATTAAACTGGAAACTAGCCACAGCAGTAAAAAGAAAAAGAGAAAGAAAAGGTCTCCAGATCTGAAAGGAAGATGAAAAACTACCCATATTTGCAGATGACATGAACCTATACATAGAAAACCCCGAATATTCCCCAAGAAAAGTGTCGGAACTAATAGAAGAATTTAGTAATGTTGTAGGGTACAAGATCAACACACAAAAATCAGTCACATTCCTCGACACTAACAAAGACTACTACTCAAAAATAATAAAAAATTAAAAAATGAAGCAAAACTGATCAAATACCTGGGAATTAACCTACCCAGGGACATAAAATACTGATAGGATACAAATTATAAAATACAGCTTCAAGAGACTAAAAAAGACTTACAATATTGTTAATACATCCAGTGTTCACGAACTGGTACACAACATGGTGAACATGTCAATTCTACCAAAAAATGATCTTCAGATACAATGAAAACCCAATACAAATCCCAACAACATTTTTCAGTGAAATGGAAAAACAAATGACCAACCTCATTTGGAAAGGAAAGAAATCACTGATAGACAAAGCAATATTGAAGAAAAAGAGCAAAGCAAGAGACCTCACTGTCCCCAATATTAAAACATGCCATGCAGCCACTATAATCAAAACAGCCTAGTATATGTTCAATGATAGACACATAGATCAGTGGAATAACACTGAGAATTTAGAATTAAACCCAGCCATCTATGGACAACTGATTTTCTACAAGGAGTCAAAGTCTATTCAGTGGACAGAAACAATCTCTTTAATATATAGTGCTGGCAAAACTGCATTCTCACCTGCACAAAAGTGAAATAGGACCCGTACTTCACACCATACACAAAAACTAACTTAAGAGATCAAAAACCTAAGTGATAAACCGAAAACCAAGAAAATTGGTGGAAGAAAACATAGGGAGAAAACTGTGGGACCTAAGCTTTTGTGAAAATAGAATAACAAACCTAACCACAAACGCATGAATAAAAGAATGCAAAATATATAAATGGGGCCGCATAAAGGTTAAAATATAGTGATCATCAAAGGACTTTATTAAAAGAATAAATAGAGAGCCAACTGATTATGAAAAAGTCTCCAGAAATGACTTCGTAACGCCTTAGTCATCTAGTGCTGCTATAACAGAACTACCACAAGTGGATGGCTTTAACAAAGAGAAATTTATTCTCTACCAAATCCAAATACAGGGTGTCAACTCCAGGGGAAAGCTTTCTCTCTCTGTTGGCTCTGGAGGAAGGTCCTTGTCATCAATCTTCCCTTGGTCTGGGAGCATCTCAGCGCAGGAACCTCAGGTCGAAAGGATGCGCTCTGCTCCTGGTGCTGCTTTCTTGGTGGTATGAAGACTCCAACTCTCTGATTGCTTCCCTTTCCTTTTATCTCTTGTAAGATAAAAGGTGGTGTAGGCCACACCCCAGGGAAACTCCCCTTACATTGGATCAATGATGTGACCTGAGTAAGGGTGTTACATCCCACCCTAATCCTCTTTAACCACACACAGAGATCATGAATTATAACACATCATGAAAAAATGAGGACAACCACACAATACTGGGAATCATGGCCTAACCAAGTTAACACATATTTTTTGGGGACATAATTCAATCCATGACTTTCTATCCTTTGGCATCCAAAAATTCATGTCCTTGCCACATGTAAAACACTTTCACCCCGTCACCTGACAAGGGTCTAATCTCTAACATCTGTAGAAAGTTGCAAGATGTGAACAACAAAACTGCAAACAACACATTCACAAAATAAGCAAAGGAAATGAGCAGAAGTTTCACCAAAGAATGCATCCAAGCAGAAAACAAAAATATGAGAAGATATTCACAATTATTACACATTAGAGACATGCAACTCAGAACTGCAATGAGAAACAATCTTATATAAAACGGCTCTGATGAAAAAAAATAGAACAACAAAACTTGTGGTGACTTGTGGGGAAATCGGAACCTATATCTACTGCTTGAGGGACTGTAAAACAGTACACCCCCTATGAAAAATGGTTTCTCAAAAAACTAGAAATAGAGCTACTCTATGATCAAGTAATCCCACTCCTAGGTATATACCCTACACCCATTGCAGTCGAGTCAACGTGGACTCATAATAACCCCATGGGACAGAGTAGAACTGCCCCATATGGTTTCCAAGGAGCAGCTGGTTAGTTTGAACTGCTGAGCTTTTTATTAGCAGCTGAGCTGTTAACAACTACAGCACCAAGTCTCCAGGTGTACACACTAGAGACCTCAAAATAATGTATGCACACATATGTTCATTGCTGCTTTATTCACAATAGGAAATAAATGGAAACAACCGCAGTGCCCATCAACAGATTAATAGATTAAAAAAAATTGTGGTATATATATACAATGTAATACTCCACAACCATAAAGAACAAAGATAAGTCCTCGAAATATAACATAGACTGGCCTGGAGGGCATAATGCTAAGTGAGCTAAGTCAAGCATATAAGGACAAATATTGTATCATCCCTCTTTTATAAGAACACAAGAATAGATGCATACAGAGAGACCAGAACAATGTTCCTTGGAGGTGACCAGGGAAAAGAGGGAAGAGGGGAAAGTACACTTTAGATCACAGAAACTTGCAAATTTTTTGATGATGGGACAAGTGGCACTGAATGTGGATGTAGTGACAGCAGCACAACCACAGTGAAAACAAATGTTTGAGCACAGCAATAACCACAAGTTTGACTTTTGCATAATCACGCACTTGTTTTCTTGGCAAGTCCCAAATCCCTGGGTCAGCATCAGGGCATGATGAACCCAAAATCCATAGGACAGACGACAACATGCTGGCTCACAGGGTCGAAGGTCAACAATGCAAGGCCAGTAGGTGAGACCACTGGCTGCTGGCCCCAGTCCCAAGAACTGGATGTCAGATGATGATGAGCGGAACACTAAATCCAGGGCAGAGCAAAAGCCAGTGAGCTTTGCCAGAAAGTCTGCATATATTGGATGCAAGTCACAATCCAAGAAAACTCCCTTTTAATTGATAGGCTACTCAGAGCAGATCCCATTATGGAAATGATCACATGATATCAGATCTCATCATAGCAGTTATTAAATCATTATATGACTACCAAAATAGTCCATAGCCAATGAGAATCATATCCCAGCCAAGCTGACACACAATCTTCAAGATTATACTACCTAAGTATCACTGAGATTTGAAGTCTTGAATGGGAAATATTTTATAACAATAGAATGACTATTGTCCTGGAATCCTGTCTCTCATCTCAGCTGGAATTATACCAGAATTTTATTTTATCCTCAGTGAAGTTTAATAGGATTTACAGCTTAAAAGAAGGTTAACAGAGGGAATGAAGTTGCGGAAAGATGGTATAATGCTGCAAGGAAAAGAAAAAGTCGCCCCTGTTGGGGTTCATCTAACAGCAAAAAAAAAGAACTTTTGAACTAGATTTAATATATCCAACAGCCAGTTCTCAGTTTGCCCAGGAAGTGTTGAAGAAATAAATTATATACTATATGATTTATAGGTAAAAATAGTGTTTGTCGTCAGACCATTTATTACAACTCTTACAGAGGCCAGCCTCTGAATTTGGATCAAGACACCCACTTCAGAGGAGAAAATAAGCAAAATAACTTGAGGAAAATGAGACAGCAGCTCAGTCTAATAGGAACAGAGAGTCCATATGAAGCAGTCATAATAGATAAGGTGAGAATTGGATTTGTGCCAATTTTAGATGGTCTCCAATGTATTGCTCAGTTAAGGGCAATCAGGACTGTGTTCAAGTCTAAGAAATAAAACTTTCTGCCCATTCTGTTCCATTGAGAGGCTGCAGAGGAAGAGTATTCTGGGTAAAGTGAGAGCTATCTGGGAAAATAAATAAATAAATGAAATCAGAGAGTGCCAAGGAGATTTGTTTAATTAGAAATGTAACTGTGTTGGGTGGAAGAGATCCCAGGAGGCAGAGATAACTATTTAGTACTTAAAAAACACTCTATGTTAAAATGAACAGACTGTTGTAAAGGTCGATTGAATATCATTGATGAAACAAGTTGTTTTAGCCAAAGTAATTTAAATACTTAGATATGAAAACCCTCTTCAGTGAGGAGGAAACAAGATTATCACCAACAAACCAAAACCCAAACCCACTGCAGTCAGGTAGATTCTGACCCACAGCGACCTTCAGGACAGAGTAAAACTGCCCCATCTGGTTTCCAAGGCTTAAATCCTTAAGGAAGCAGACTGCCACCACTTTCTCCCACAGAGCATATGATGGGTTCTAACTGCAGACCTTTTGAGTAGGAGGCAAGCACTTTAACCACTGTGCGACCAGGCCTCCTATTTTCAAAATGAAGAAAGGTAAATATGAAATGTTTTATATTAACTTTCAACTTTAGTTCACAATATTATTAAAATTAATATTTAATATAGAGTAGCAAATGTGCTATTATATTAAAGCAACTCCTTTATTTTTCTCACTCTGTTAAATATGATTTAACTTAAACAATGATTTTAAATAATGATATTACATTATTTTGTAACACTGAAAACTTGAAAAACTGCTATGTTTTTGTAAGAATACTAACAATTTTCTAGGAATACTTCAATTCCAGCAAAGACTTTGCAGCCAATAGGCATTATTTTTATGCATTTTACTTCTGATGATGTTTTAGTAAGATATTTGAAGTAAAATAAACCATGAAATAAATTTACAACCAGTTAGTAATCCAAGAAACATTTATTTTAAAGAAAATAATACTTTTATGTTAAAGAATTTCTAAAACAATGTAAAGTTTTAAGTTAATATTGTTTTTTAAATTAATGTCAGGGTTTATGTTTCTAATTTACATTCAAAATACAAACATAGCTGAGGTTTAGGGTAGATTGGGGATATTGACATTGATCAATATCTATCTGAATCAGAATATTGTTCACCGAAGCCAAACACATTGACTTTGAGTGGAATCCGACCCATAATGACCATATAGGATAGAGCAGAACTGCCTCATAGGGTTTCCAAGACTATAAATATTTATGGAAGCAGACTGCCACATCTTCCTCCCACAGAGTGGCTGCTAGGTGTGAACCACAGACCCTTTGGTTAGCAGCCAAGCACTTAACTGCTGTGTCACCAGGACTCTGTCAGAATGTTGTTACACACTCCTTAATCATTTGGATTTTTTCCAGGGAAGGGATGCTTAGATTTGTAATAAAAATAGGATAACCTTGAGTTTTATTTCCCTTAAAGTAATAATAACTTAAATGTTTTCAAGAAAGAATAGTAAACTGGATAGTTTTGGGAGAACACTCAGGGTAAATCTCTGTTCTTTCTACCCTGTCCTCTTGTGGAAAACAGACAAATCTTACATATTTAATGTTATACATGGATAATTGTCATCACCAAAGTGTTCAGTGTGTACAATTAGAAATGCTATTTCATTTAACCCTCAAAGTTATATCACTCATCTAACAATGAAATTATTTTGTATTAAATACTAGCATTCATTAAGACTGGGTTCTTTTGTCCCCTTATGAGTCTTAATTCTTCTCTCTCCCTCTTAAGAGTGATGCTTTCAGTTTAACAGTGTATACTCCTTTATTTCCATTCAGAAACAAATCCTGAACACCAGTTTTCTGGGATCTATATTGATTTAAAGTAGGAAAATAGTCGCAGCCTTTACCTCTCAGATCACTTAGTTATCAGTAAAAGAAAATACCTACAAAGGCTATTAACTACCCATTTGCAACTCTAAGTGCTGAGCTGTGATGGGTACTATAGGTGTTACAGTCCACAAAGTAGAGATAATGATAAAAAGCCAAAGATGAGCAGAGAATTGATGGAGAAATTGTAGCTTGAGAGTTTTTTTTTTTTTTTGAGTTTTGTTACACTTTGATAATTGTTTTTAAGACCTCAATTCATTCTCACAATAATCCTGTGATACAAAAGGAAAATAAATTAGAGAGTATTGTACATGTTGTATAGCATACTGAGTAAAATTCAGAGGAATAAATTAAAATTAGTTTTAAAAATAATAATAATGGATGTTAATAATAAGTAACTGTTGATAACAATAATAATAATACATGACAATAATAATAACCTTTTATAAATGTCAGGACTCCTTTAAGGTGTTTTGCTTATATTAAATGATTTAGTTCACATAACAACACTAAATGTTGATATAGTTGCTTGCCATGTAAAAGCCGAGCAAACTGTTAACACAGGAAGATTAATTAACTTGCATAAAGTCATCACAGAGCTAGATGTTGTTGGAGCTGTAATTCAATTACAGTCCATCTGGGAAATACTGTTCTTTAACCATGGGCATGGAGACCTGGTGGCACAGTGATTAAGCCCTCAGTGGTTAACCAAAATGCCAGTGGTTCAAACCAAACTGCCACTCCTTGGAATAGAGATGTGACAGTCTACTTACCTAAATAAAGATTTATGTCCTTGGAAACCCTATGGGGCAGTTCTACTCTGCCTTACAGAGTCACTATGGCTCCAAATTGACTCAACAGCAATGGATTTGGGATTTTTTAACCACAGAACCATATTCTGCTTTGCTTAGTGGACAAGGTGGAAACCCATTAGGATGGAGAGATAAAAATCCTGTTAAGGCAAGAGGCATCTTGACACCTGTAAAATTTAAGGAGCCACTCACTTTCAGGATCTTGCAAGAACAAGGATAGCCCTAATTCCTCCTTAAATTTTGCTCCTTAGGAGCTTCATTGACTTCTCCTTGTCCTGACCCTGATGAAAGGGAATGGTGGGAAATATAGTTGCCAGCAAGGAACTCAAAACCACTTTATCAAATACCTACTTACTAGCCAGTCTGTTAAATCCTAGGGCTACAGGCTTAAAGAACATACTATTATAATCATGGAAATCGTGGTGGTGTAGTGGTTAAGTTTCACAGCTGCTAACCAAAAGTCAGCAGTTCAAATCCACCAGGTGCTCCTTGGAAACTCTATGGGGTAGTTCTACTCTGTCCTATAGGTCGCTATGAGTCAGAATCGACTCGAAAGCAATGGGTTTTTATTGTAATCATAATTACAGAACCGTAACTAAAAAGTAAACAGTTTAAAATTGGTAGGTAGGGGATACATTTTACCAATATTATCTCATTTAATTCTCACAAAAAAAGAAGTAAACCTTAGAAACTTTAAATAACTGCTTAATATCGCACAGATAATAAATCATATAGATAGGAGTCAAACTCAAGGCCAGTTAAAAAGAAAAAAGAAAAAAACCAAGATACTGACTTGCAGTCACAAAACCTATGTGCAACTGGTTGAATTATCCACACTAAGTGAGTCTCAATATCTTTAAAGAAGAGTTAAGTTCCAAAACAGTAATCTAAAGTGTTATTTTTTGGGTAACAAGGAAAATAATGATGGGTGTACATAGCACAATGAGTATAAATAACATAACAGCCAATATCTTTCCTCCTCCTGTCCCACACACATAAACACAAATACCCTCCATGCTACCCCTGTTTTTCAAGGGTGACTATATTAATTCTTTGTATCTGAATCAATGTTGCCGGACTAATTTCCGTGAATAAAGTCCTCTTATCTACTTAATATCCTACCAAAAGATATTTGTTTTATTGCCCTATAAAAATGAACTATGCCTTCAATTTTCTTTCTAAACTACCTAATGTGAACTGTGCAATAGGAACCTATATGCTTAAAATCTTCAAGTGATGGGAGAATGAAGCACTGAAATAGGCAGTTGAAAATGTATGTTAGAAGACAGTTTATGATAGTGTTTGAGAAGCTTGACTGAGAAAATGCATAGAAAAGTATGATAGGAATTGTCACGATGCATAATTAATATAGGGTGAGAAGAGATGGCAAACCTGAGGGTCTGTCTCCAGCATTTGCCAAGTGTTCCACTGCTGTGCTCAGTCAAGAATAGCTTGATCTATCCTGGGCTGTGCTCTATTAGTATAATGAAATGATGTTAAAACACATTTGAGGGGTCTGTTTACTGTGATTTAACAGGAAGGCATGGGACACACATAAATAGTATCGTTCTTAAAGTTCAAACAATTCCATTGATCATAAATTCCAATCCAGACACCTCAATACAATTTAGAGAAGAGGCAAAGAGATACAGGAAGGTAAAAGGAAATGACATGTAAATTTACATTTTCCACCGATGAATCATCAGGAAAAACCAACAAAAGATAACCTAACTGAACTGATGGAATTTGTTCTCTTGGGCTTTGCTGACATGCCCCATCTCCAGTGGTTTCTTTCTGGATTATTGTTAATCATCTACGTCATTATCCTGATGAGCAATGGCACCATATTTCTAATAACAAAAATGGATCTTGCTTTCCAGAGCCCTATGTATTTTTTCCTGTCAAATTTTTCCTTCTTGGAAATCTGCTATGTATCAGCTACTCTCCCCAGAATGCTGCTGAATCTTGGGACCCAGAGAAGAAGAATTTCCTTAGTTGCCTGTGCTACACAGATGTGCTTTTGTCTTACATTTGGAGGCATAGAGTGTTTGCTCCTGAGTGTGATGGCCTATGACCACTATGTTTGTAACCCTCTACACTATCCTCTAGTTATGAACCACAGAGTCTGTATCCAGTTGGTGACTGGGTCCTGGACCATTGGAATCCCCATTATGACAAGGCAGACATATCAGATTTTCTCTCTGCCTTTTTGTGGATCTAACCAAATTAACCACTTCTTCTGTGACATTCCCCCAATACTCAAGCTGGCTTACGGGGACACCTTTGTAAATGAGATGTTGGTCTACATAAGTTCTGTGTTATTTGCCATGGTTCCATTTCTGTTGATACTTGTCTCCTACAGTAAAATTATCTCCATCATCCTGAAGTTGCCATCAGCCACAAGTCAAGCCAAAGCCTTCTCCCCCTGCTCATCTCATCTTATGGTTGTGAAGTTATTCTTTGGATCAGGTATTATTACATACTTAAGACCCAACACCAGACACTCGGAGGGAACAACAATGTGCTTTCTCTTTTCTACACTGTCCTTACTCCTATGTTTAATCCCATGATATATAGTCTAAGGAACAAGGATGTCATAATGGCACTGAGAAAATTCCTCTGTAAATTATTCACTTAATTGAAAAATGAATTATATGGATAAAAATTGTTTTCCTACATACTTTTAGTCAAATTTCAAAAGATGTATACTTTTAAGTACACCTTGTGTTATGGAGTGATTGTGCGCCCAAAAATGTGTGTCAACTTGGCTAGACTATGATTCCCAGTATTGTGTGTTTGCCCATTATTTTGTCATATGAGTCTGAATCCTTTAGAAGGCAATGGGTTTGGTTTGGTGATTTTCCTATGTGTTGTAAATCCTACCTTTATGATGTTAACAAGGCAAGATTAGAGACAGTTATGTTAATGAGGCAGGGCTATATTCACAACTTTAGGTTGTATTTTGAGTGGTTTGCTTTTGAGATATAAAAGAGAGAAGCTAGCAGAGAGACAGGGGGACCTCCTATCACCAAGAATGATGAACCAGAAGAGGAGTCTGTCATTTGGACCAGCGTCTCCTGAGCAGAGAAGCTCCTAGACCAAGCTCCTAGACCTTGATGACCAGGACCTTCCTCCAGAGCCTACAGAGACAGCAAGCTTCTCCTGGAGCTGTCACCCTGAATTTGGAATTCTAGCCTCCTAGACTGTGAGAATAAATTTATATTTGTTGAGCTATACACTTGTGGTGTTTCTGTTATAGTAGCACTAGATTAATGAGACACCTTGTCTGTCCATAGAGTGACAATTATTTGCAAGTTTTAAATCACTTTTAATGTTGTCAGAACTTTCTGCTCAAATCATGTAAGTAATATATGTATCAGCAGATAGCAAATCATTCCAACAGTAATTATATAATTTTGTTGTGCTGTGTGCTCCCTCAATAAGAACCTTTGCTTGGGTTGATTTAATTTAGTCGGTTGTAATGTATAATCTGTTATGTCACTTCGCTTAAGCCATATCATTGTTTTCTGTGTGTGTCCATACAGTTGTGACATCCATTTTAAAAACCAGGTTTGCAATATGCAAATGTATGTACATATATATATGTAAATTTTTTTTTTTTAACTTGAATCCACAATAAACATCTATGGAAGCAGCAGTAAGAAATCAAACAGTACATTGTGTTGGCCAAATCTACTGCAGAAGAACTGTTTCAGGTGCTGAGAAGGAAAGATGATGCTTTGAGGACGACAATGTACAGGTTGTATGTGTGTACATATACACACAATACATATCTATGTATGTGTATATGTGTATACATATGCATGTGTGTGTGTGTATAAAGTTTTAATGCCCTCACATTATTTTATAGACGAAAAAAACAGACTCAAAGAGTTTGCATAATTTTTCCTAGTTCACACACATGCAAGGATTTTAACTCACTACGCCCATTCTGCATCCCTAGTGACACAAAGATTAGAAGCTATGGCTGCTAAGCAAATGGTCAGAAGTTCAAATCCACCAGCTGCTCCTTGGAAAACCCTGTGGCAGTTCAACTCTGTCCTATAGGGTCACTGTGAGTTTGAATTGAATGGACAGAACGGGTTTGGTTTTTTGGTTTTTACACGTTCTGTTTCTAGGCCTGGCTTTGAGATAGGCCTTCATCACTTAAGTTTTTGTTTGACTTAGAAAATTTATTTAACCGTTCAATGTCATTTTTTATATTTGCCTATATGTATATAAACCTTACAGAGTTTTTATGAAAATTAATACTTTGTAAAAAGCACATCTACCATTGATTTAGATTATCGTACTACATTGTTATATCTGTAATTATGATCACATTTGTGATTAAATAGTTTTCTTAGCATTTTCCCTTATCTGAAGCCTTAGGAACAAAGATATCATGGAGGCAATTAGGAAGTTAATTAATCATCACCAAACTGCTTTCACACTCAATTTAATCCAAATCCGTATTTCTTCATTTATGCTCTATTTCCAAACACTTTTCATATATATTGTTCACTCTTTTTTGAGTGTGGTCTAAGTCAATTGTTGTTATTGTTCGTGTCAGCTGTCACTGAGTCAGAGCACAACTCATGGTAAATCCATGTGTTGCAGAGTAGAACTGTGCTCCATAAGGTGTATTCGGTGGTAATCTACAGAAGCAGATATCCAGGCCTTTCTTCTGCAGAGCCACTGGATGGGTTCAATCTGCCAACCTTTATACTAGCAGCTGGTTGCAAACCACTTGTGCTATCCAGGTTCCTTCATAAACCAATGAAGCTTTGCCTATTTTATGATCTTCGATCTTTTGCATGCTTCACAATGATCTCTGTGTTAATATAGAAATGATGCATTCTCATTCACTTGGTTTCAGGTAGTGTCAGAAAAATGTATCCTAAAATCTTCCCATTGGACAGTATCTCACTCAGGACGGAGAAGTAGAAGTCTACATTTAGGAACTCAATACTGATATCGTTGTTTGACTTTAAGTTGTGCTTAATAATAAAAGAACTGCCAACACATAACTGCCTTTACAATATTCTCGCAGCTCACCCTTTGTGTGTGTGTGTTTTAGGTGAAAGTTTACAACTCACGTTAATTTCTCATACAAAACTTTATACACATATTGTTTTGTGACATTAGTTACAATTCCCACAATGTGACAGCACACTCACCCCTTCCACCCCGTGTTCCCTGTGTCCATTCATCCAGTTCCTGTCCCTTCCTGCCTTCTCATCCAGGTTTTGGACAGGAGCTGCCCATTTAGCCTTGTATATCTCATTGAACTAAGAAGCACATTCCTCACCTGAATTTTTTTTTAATTTTATACTCCTGTCTAATCTTTATCTAAAGAGTGGGCTTTGGTAATGTTTTTAGCTCTGGCTTAACAGTGCATCTGGAGGCCATAATTTTGGGGGTTCCTCCAGTCTCTGTCAGCACATTAAGTCTGGGCTTTTTTCGTTACCTTGACTTCTGTTCTACATTTTTCTCCTGCTCTGTTTGGGATTCTCTGTTGTGTTCCTTGTCAGGGTGGTCATTGGTGGTAGCCATGCAACATCCAGTTCTTCTTGTGTCAGGCTGATAGAGTCTCTGGTCCAGGTGTTGCTTTAGTCCTTCGGGCTAATGTTTTCCTTGTGTCTTTGCTGTTCTTCGTTCTTCTTTGTTCCAGGTGGGATGGGACCAATTGGTGTAACTTAGATGGCTGCTCGCAAGCTTTTAAGATCCCAGATGGCACTCAGCAAAGTGTGATTCAGAACATTTTCTTGATAAACTTTGTTATGCCAATTCACTTAGATGTCCCCAGAAATCATGGTCTCCAGGCTCCAGTCCCAGCTACTCTGTCCCTCAAAGTTTTTGAATGTGTTCAGGAAACTTTTTAGCTTTTGCATTGGTCCTGTTGTGCTGACCTCCCCTGTATTGTGTGTTGTCCCTCCCTTCACCAAAACTGATCCTTGTCTACTTCTTAGTGAGTTTCCCTCCTTCTCCCTCCCCACCCTCATAACCATCAAAGCATGCTTTTTTCTGTGTTTAAACCTTTTCTTGAGTGCTTATAATAGTAGTTTCATACAGCATTTGCCCTTTTCTGACTAATTTCACTTAGCATAATGCGCTCCAGATTCATCCATGTTGTGAGATATTTCACTGATTCATCATTGTTCTTTATCATTGTGTAGTATTACTTTGTGTGTGTGTACCATAATTTGTTCATCCATTCGTAGTGTTGCAATGAATATGGATGTGCATATGTCTATTCCTGTGATATCTCTTGTTTCTCTCAGATATATTCCTAGGAGTGTGATTGCTGGATCTTACGGTATTTCTGTTTCTAGCTTTTTAAGGAAGCCTCAAATCATTTTCCAAAATGGTTGTACCATTTTATATTCCCACCAGCACTGCATAAGGTTTCCAATCTCTCCACAACCTCTCCTACATCTGTTACTTTGTGTTTTTTGATTAGTGCCAGCCTTTTTGGGGTGAGATGGTATCTTACTGTAGTTTTGATTTGCATTTCTTTAATGGCTAACAATCATGAGCATTTCCTCATGTGTCTGTTAGCTGCCAGAATTTTTTTTTGGTGAAGTGTCTGTTCATATCCTTTGCCAAATTTTACCTGGATTATTTATCTTTTTGTTGTTGAGGTGTTGCAGTATCTTGTAGATTTTAGAAATTAGACACTGCTAGGATATGGCATAGCCAAAAAATTTTTCACTGTCTGTAGGTTATCTTTTTATTCTTTTGGTGAAGTTTTTTGTTGAGCATTAAGTGTTTGATTTTTAAGAGCTCCTAGTTATTTAGTTTCTTTTCTGGTGTTTGTGCATGTTAGTGATGGTTTGTGTATGATTTATGCCATGAATTAGGGCTCGTAGCATTGTCCCTATTTTTTCTTCCACGATCATTATCATTTTAGAATTTATATTTAGGTCTTTGATCCATTTTAAATTAGTTTTTCTGTACGGTGTGAGGTATGGGTCCTGTTTCATTTTTCTCTTGGTAGGATCAATAACGCCAGCCAGTATGGGAACTCCCTTCTTTACCTGTTGATCTAGAGGCATAAGGAGCCCAAAGTGACCAGGTGGCATATTTAGCTTCCAGTAGAATGCAATCAGTGATGTGTCCGCAGATAGGAGGACTCCTCCCTTTGGAACTAAGACCTCTAGAACTGCAGAGCATAAGGTCATTGGGACAGGAAGCAAAATCTTGTGAGGGGGCCAGTAGGGGTAATACTAAGTAGTGCCATTCCCATTTCCATCCCTTGATTCCTAGGCCCATGAATCGTGGCTATGGAAGAAACAGCACCATATATCGGATGCTGGTTTAGAGCATATACAGCTTCCTGGTGAACATTGCCCCAACCCTGCAAGGTATTGCCACCTAGCTTGCACTGAAATTGTGTCTTTAGAAGGTCATTCCATCATTCCATCAAGACAGCTACTTCAGGATGATGGGGAATATGGTAAGACCAGTGAATTCTATGACCGTGGGCCCATTGCGGCAGTTCACTTGCTGTGGAGTGACTCCCTTGATCTGATGCAATGCTGTGTGGGCTACCATGACGGTGGATAAGTCATTCTATAAGTCTAAGGATGGTAGTTCTGACAGAAACATTGCTTACAGGGAAGGCAAATCCACATCCAGAGTAAGTGTCTATTCCAATAAGAACAAAATGCTGCCCTTTCCATGACAGAAGTGGTCCAATGTAATCAACTTGCCACAGGTTGATGGCTGATCACTTTTAGGGATGGTGCCATATCAAGGACTCAGTGTTTGTCTCTGCTGCTGGCAGATTGGGCCCTTCACAGTGGTTGTAGCCAAGTCGGCCTTGGTGAGTGGAATTCCATGATGCTGGACCCATGCATAACTTCCATCTCTGCTACCACGGCCACTTTGTTCATGAGGCCATTGAGCAATGATGGGTCTGGCTGGGGGAAAAGAATGAGTAGTTTCCACAGAACGTGTCATCCTATTCACTTCATTGTTAAAATCTTCCTCTGCTGAGGTCTCCCTTCGGTGAGTATTCACTTGAGACATAAATATCTTCACTTCTTTGTCCCATTCTGAGAGGTCTATCCACAAAGCTCTTCCCCATAAATCCTTGTCTCCAATTTTCCAGTCATGTTCCTTCCAAGTTGCTGACCATCCAGCCAAACCGTTGGCCACAGACCATGGATCAGTATACAATTGCACATCTGGCCTAAAATTGCACATCTGGCCATTTCTCCTTCCAAGCAAAGTGAACAACCAGGTGCACTGCTTGACGTTCTGTCCATTGGGAGAAGTTCTCTTCACTGCTGTCCTTCCTGGAGATGTCAGAACGGGGTTGTAGTGCTGAAGCTGTTCACTTTCCAGTGGTTCCTGCATATCAAGCAGAACCATCTTTAAACCAGGTACAAGTGTTCTCTTTCTTAGTCCACTGATAATAAGGAACTCCCCATGAGACCATAGGTGCAGACTGCGAGATGGAAGGTAATGTGACAGGAATGGAGACCATGGGCATTTGGGCCCTACCTCATGCTACTTACTTGTGCCTTCAGATCCTGCTTAGGCCACATCTTGTATATAACACTTCCATTTAATGATGGAGTGCTGCTGTGCATGTCCAACTTTATGATTCTGTGGGTCAGACAACACTCAGTTCATGATGGGAAGCTCAGGCTGCATGGTGACTTAGTGTTCCATAGTTAAACACTCAGTCTCTGCTACGGCCCAGTAACAAGCTCAAAGCTGTTTCTCAAAAAGAGATTAGGTATGTGCAATGAATGGCAGTGCTTTGCTCCAAAATCATAACGGTTTGCTCCATAATTCACAAATAGCGGCCTGCCAAAGACTCCAAACAGCATCTCTAGCTGCCACTGAAACTTTAAGTACCATTGGATCGGCTGGATCATATGGCCCAAGGGGCAGAACAGCTTGCATAGCAGCCTGAACCTGTTTCAGAGCCTTCTCTTGTTCTGGGCCCCATTCAACACTAGCAGCTTTTCGAGTTGCTTTACAAATAGGCTGGAGTAGCACACCCAAATGAGGAATAAGTTTTCTCCAAAATCCAAAGAGACTTACTTAATTATTTACTATTTTAACTGTGGGAGGAGTCAGATGCAATAACTTATCCTTCGTTTTAGAAGGAATATCTCAGCATGCATCACACTATTGGACCACTGGGAATTTCACTGAGGTAGAACGGGCCAGAACTTTTGTGGGTTTAATATCCCATCCTCTAACATACAAATGTTTTACTAATAAGTCCAGAGTCATTGATACTTCTTCCTTACTAGGTCCAATCAGCAGATTGTCATCAATCTAATGGACCAGTGTGATGTCTTGCGGAAAGAAAGGCAATCAAGGTCCCTGCAGACTAAATTATGATATAGGGCTGGAAAGTTGATAGATCTGAGGTAATTAAGTGAACGTGTATTGCTGGCCTTGCCAGCTGAAGGGAAACTGCTTCAGATGGTCCTTCAAAACAGGTACAGAAAAAGGCATTAGCCAAATCAATAGCTTTATGCCAGGTACCAGGAGATGTATTAATTTGCTCAAACAATGAAACTATATCTGGAATAGCAGCTGCAATTGGAGTTACTACCTGCTTAAGTTTTGATAATCTACTGTGTACAGAGCTATACCAAGACTGAAGTCCCAACAAGCCTCAAAAGGTGAAGTCACAAAGTGTGACCCAGGAGGAGGTATGCTACAGTCCAAAAGATCTGCTTGAATTTTCTAATATGTACAAACAGAAACCTGTGGAATATGTGTGGGAATGGCTATTAAGGGTGTGGGATAATGGTGCAAGGAACATAAAGATGGATCAGTCTGAGTTTATTGATATGTGTCCACTAAGCACAGATTCTTCATTCAGTCATTCAGTAGGAGAGGTTAAGCAAGCATTTGACAGTTATTTGTTTGGGTTACTGAAGCATGGATTAAGCAGTGGCCTACACAGACCTATTACAAAAGAAGAGATTGAAAATGTCATCAATAAACTGTCAATAAAAAAGTAGCCCAGGACCAGATGGCTACACTGGAGAATTCTTCCATATATTCAGAGAAAGATTGATACCAATACTACTCAATCTCTTCAAAAACATATGACAGAAAGGAACACTACTGAACTCTTTCCACAAAGCCAGTATATCCCTGACACTTAAACCAGGAAAGACATCACACAGAAAAAATAAATAAATAAAATTACATACCAATATACTTTATGAACATAGAAGCTAATAATTTCAAAAAAATTCTTGCCAACAGACATCAGTAACATATCAAATAAATCATGCACCACGATCAATGGGATTCATACTAGGCTAATAAGCATGGTTCAACATTAGAAAATCAATCAATGTAATCTACCACATAAATAAAACAAAGGAAAGAACCATATGATCTATCAATTGATGCAGAAAAGGCATTTGATAAAATTCAACACCTTTCCTGATAGAAATTCTCAGTAACAGAAGAATAGAAGGGAAATTTCTCAACATAGTTAGGAGCATATATCCAAAAAAAACAGCTAACATTATAATCAAGGGAGAAAGGATGAGAGACTTCCCTTTGAGAACAGGAACTAGGTAAGGATTCCTATTATCACCACTCTTATTCAACATTGAACTGAAAGAGCTAGCTAGAGCAATAGACAGGAAAAAGCAATAACAAGTATCCAAATTGGAAAGGAAGAAGTAAAGCTACCTTTATTTGCCGATGACATGCTCCTATACATAAAAACCCTAAAGAGTCTACAAGATAACTGCTGGAACCAGGAGAAGAATTTAGCAACACTGCAGGGTACAAAATCAACACACAAAAATCAGTTGCATTTCTCTATCCTAACAAAGACTACTATGAAAAAGAACTCAAGAAAACAATACCATTTGTAATAGCCCCCAAATAGATAAAATAACTAGTAATTAACCTAAGAGGCACATAAAAGATTACACAATGAAAATGAGAAAACACTACTACAAGAGACTAAAAGAGACATACAAAAATGAAAACATATCCCATGCTCATGAATTGGAAAACTTAATATAGTGAAAACGTCAATTCTACCAAAAGCTATCTTCATATATAATGCCAACTTAAAAGAAATCATGACAACATGCTTTACTGAAATATAAAAATTAATGAGAAACTTCATACGTAAAGGAAGGACACCTGAAATACAAAGCAATATTGAAGAAACAACAAAGCAGGAGGCCTCATCCTCCTCGATATTAAAATACACTACACAACCACTGTAATCAAACAGCCTGTTGTTCTTGATGTTGTTAGGTGCCGTTGAATCTGTTCCAACTTATAGTGACCGTATGTACTACAGAATGAAACACTGGTCTGTCCTGTGCCATGCTCACAATCATTGTTATGCTTGAGCCCATTGTTGTAGCCACTGTGTCAATCCATCTCCTTGAGGCTCTTCCTCTTTTTCACTGACCCTGTACTTTACCAAGCACGATGTCCTTCCCCAGGGACTTGTCCCTCCTGACATGTCCAAAGTATATAAGACGTAGTCTTGCCACTCTACCACCAGGGCTCCAAAACATTATCAGCACTCTAGAAGCCAATTACCAGCAATCTCCTGATCACACCTCCCTCCTGTCTCAGCAATAACCATAAGTGGGACTTTTAGTATACACACGCACTTACTTTTCCATATATTTTCACTATGTAACTATGCCTGCCAAAAAATACATATTAATATCTCCTCTTTGCAAACTTTATAGAAAAGAAGTCATGCAGTGTGTACTCTATGTTTTAATCTCATCGATGAATATTTTATTTTTATAAATATTCATATTGCATATATTTTCAGTTTGTTCAATTTTGTTTCTATTTATTATTTCATGGTATAAATACTAAGATTTTTTTAAAATACATCCTAATATGGTGGACATTTGAGATGTTTCTATTTTGGGACATGCACACTGTTACACCGAACATAGGAAGTCATTAGATTGGCATCTACTCCTAAAAGTAATGGGCATTTATTTAGCTCTCAAATAATTTTTCAAAGTGGATGTATCAATTTATACTTGTAATATTGTAATGGCACTGTTTGAAAGCTCCATTGTGATGTTCCACTTCTTTACCAGCGCTCAGTATTATCATCCTTTATAATTTTTACTATTGGCTTGAGGTAGAATACATCTCTGTAGTTTCAATTTTAATGTTTATGATTATTGCCGTAGGATGCATTTTAATATGTTTAGGGATTTTCTCTTTTGTAAAGTGCCTTCAGGTGTCATTTCATCAATTTTATTTTGAATTATTTGTCTTTAGTCTTTTTATTAGACATTTTCTTTTATATAAGTCATATGATCCCTCTGTCAGTTATATGTCTTGAAACTATCTTCCCATCCATTGGCTTTACTTTTCACTCCCTAAATGTCCTTTGAAAACCAGCAACCTATATTTTCATTTAGTCAAATAAACCAATTTGAAGAAGGTAAACCAAAATGTTTATGAGTGAACAGACTGAAGACCAAATCACATATAGTTTCCAACATTTAAAACAAAGAAAGAACTTCTATTTCTGGTTAAGATTCAGTGGGTCACAGCAAGCCAGTGTTCCTGCTTCAACCTCTAGAAAAATCTGGATACACTTTAAAAAATCATTTGTAGAGGCATAAAATGGCTGTGAAAGAAAAAAGAGTGATGAGAATATTAAATTGAACACTCAGTAAGTCAGAGAAAGACAACCCACATAATGAGTCAAACTTCATTTTCTTACAATCTTTTGCAATTGCAAACAATGCTGCAATATAGACTTAGCGGATCATTTCATATGTGTGCATGTTTTATTGATTCAAAGACTAAATAACCCAAAAAATCCAATGCCGTCATGTCAATATTGACTCATGGAGACTCCCTGTGTTACAGAGTAGAACTACTCTCTAAGGTTTTCTTGATGTACTCTTAAGAGAAGCAGATCACGAGAAATTTGACTGTGTCGCAGCGTGGATTCGAACTGCCAACTTTTAGTGGCAGTGCAAAACATTTGTGCCATCAAAGACTAGATACAACTGTAATATTAATCAATGGTGCCCAATTCCTCTCCACAGGACTTGAACTATTTGTCACTTTTCCAAGAAGTATATAAAACATGCAGGTTTTCCCGTGAAATTGTGCATTTTTATAAACTAAATTCTTTGCAGTTTAAAATGTCACTCTTTTTTATGATGCTGACTATATTTTTATATGTTTAAGGGATGATTTTACTCCGTTTTATGTGAGGTGTTATCTTATATGTTTGGTCCATTTTACTATATGTATTTTTCACTTCTCCTTGATAATTAAGCATACTTTATAAGAGAAATTAGCACTTTATCTGATATGATTTAGAAATATTTCCCGCCACTTTATTGATTAAGTTTTGGCATTACTTTTGGTGCTTGTTTATTTTTAACATGCAGAGCTATTTAATTTCACATAGTTGAACTTTATCAATACTTTGTGTCCTACATTCGAAATTTTTGGTCATAACTAGACAGATCTGTATTACTCCAAAATTATATTATAAAAAAATCTTTCTCTAAGAATTATTTTATTGTTTGATTTTGTAAAATATTTAAACTAGTGTATCATTTGGAGTCTTTCCTACTGTAGTATAAAGTGTTAACAAAAATTTATCTTTTTTCCTCAAAGAGTGCCCAAGTATCCAAATAACATTTATTTCAAAAGTCCATATTTCATGTATTTCATCTGCTATCTTTATACTATGATCAATTTTCATTTGTATTTGAATCTTCCATTTATGGCATCAGGAGATCTTGCTATTTATGCACAATAAAAACCTGATCACATTCTGAGACTTTAGAATTTCCTTTTAGCTTATTTACTCTGCCACACCTGATTCCCATGGGAGGCCTTTCTCACCGCCTACTCTTCACTCTCCTTCCGTGTTTTCAAGGTCATAGTTCCTTATATCTTTCAATTAACTTTCCTAATCACTCTCTATTGCCTGAGTCATGGCGAATTCATGTGTTACAGAGTAAAACTGTGCTCCATCACATTTTATTGGTGATAATATTTATAGAAGCAGGTAGCCAGGCTTTTTCTGCAGAGCCACTGTGTGGGTTCCATCTGCTAACCTTTACACTAGCAGCTGACTGTAAACTGCTTTGTTGTCTGGGTTCCTTCTTAAATTGATTAAACATTGCCTCTTCTGTTATTTTCAACCTTTTGCATGCTTTTCAGTCATCTCTGGGTTAATATAGAAATGATGCATTCTGATTCACTTGCTCTCAGGTGGCGTCAGAAAAATACATTTTAAAAACTTCCCATTGGACACTATGCCATTTAGGATGGAGAATTAGAAGTGTATATTTAGGGGCTCAATACTTATATTATTGCTTGACTTTGTTGTTGTTAGGTGCCGTCGAGTCAGTTCTGACTCATAGTGACCCTATAGGACAGAGTAGAACTGCCCCATAAGGTTTCCAAGGAGAGGCTGTTGGATTTAAACTGCTAACCTTTTGATTAGCAGCCAAGCTCTTAACCATTACACCACCAGTGCTAAGTTGTGCTTAATAAAAGAACTGCAGACACATATCATAACTGCCTTTACTGTCTCCTCACAAGAAACTTGTTTGATTCAGGAATCGTATAAAGTAAAATTTTCTACTTCTTTACTTTACTTTATTTCAAGTAATGGAACAACTTTATTTCAAGTAACTGAAATGTTAAGGTTTGCATTATGAAAATGTCAGATTCTTAAGGAGGAAAATGTTAAAAATATTAGCTACTATATATATGCATCCTCATTTTCTGAGTATCAAACTAATGTAGTTTAGTTAAGTATTGAAAATTATACTGTACTTCCAGAAAATGTTCTCTTTACTTCTTCAAGTCTTATATTCAAAACTCAGTGATATCAAAATCAAGATTAATACAAGGTACTTTTTGATGACCCGTTCTCAACCCTAAACCTATTCCTCCCAACAGTCTTCTCCATATCAATAAATGACTTCCATATTTACCCAGTAACTTAAACAAAGTTGTAAAAGTTATT
>NW_004444172.1:570780-574822 GCF_000243295.1 Trichechus manatus latirostris | reverse complement strand
GGGAACTACTGGAACTGAAGAATAAAGTAAATGATTTACAAAAAGCAAGATAAAAACTCAACAATACAATTGAATAGACAGAAGATAGAATAAATGAACTAGAAGACAAAAGAACTGAATTTATGAAGTCTCAAGGCAAACAAAAGAAAGAAAAGTGAACAAACCCAAAAGGAAATATGGAATTCAATTAAGAAATCTAAGATGAGAATTATTGGAATCCTAGAGCACCATGACAATAATAAACCCATGGAAATGATTTTCCAAGCAATAATCAAAGAATTTCCCAGGCCTGAACAGAGAATCAATCTTACAACTACAGGAAGCTACACGAATCCCAGTCAGAAGAGACCCAAAAATATCATCTCCATGGCATAACCTAATCAAATTCTTGAAAACCAAAGACAATGAAAGAATTCTGAAAGCAGCAAGAGAATAATGCAATATAACATACCAAGAGTCATTCACAAGAATCATTGCAGATTTTTCCTCATATACTCTAGAGGCCAGAAGACAATGGAGTGACACATGTAAAATACTGAATGAAAATAATTCTTAACCAAGATTCTTTACCCAGCAAAGTTGTCATTCAAAAACAAGGTGGGAAATCAAGATATTGCCAAACTAAAAAAAGCTCTGGGAATTTGCCACTACCAGAGAAGCTTTGCAAGTACTAATCAAGGCAGTACTCCAAATGGAGTGGCAAGAGAGTTAAATAAAGACTAATATCTATACACAGGACAGAGAACTGCCAGAATTTCAAGCCCAATTCAGAAGAGGACGTGGAAGAAGAAATCTCATTGCTCATGTCAGATCAAGGCTGAAAGCAGAGAATGCCAGAAAGATGTTTACCTGTGTTTTGTGACTATGCAAAGGCATTCCACTGTGTGGATCGTAACAAATTATGGATAACATTGCAAAGAATGGAATTCCAGAACACTTAATTGTGCTCATAAGGAATCTGTACATAGATCAAGAAGCAGTAGTTCAAACAGAACAGGGGGATACTGCATGGTTTAAAGTCAGGAAAGGTGTGTTTCAGGGTTGTAACCTTTCATCATACTTATTCAAGCTGTATGCTGAGCAAATAATTGGAGAAGCGGGACTATATGAAAAAGAAAGGGGCATCAGGATTAGAGGAAAACTCATTAACAACCTGCATTATGCAGATGACACAAGCTTGCTTGCTGAAAGTGAAGAGGATTTGAAGTATTTACTGATGAATATCAAGAACACAGGCTTCAGTATGGATTACACCTCAACATAAATAAAACAAAAATCCTCACAACTGGACCAATAAGCAATGTCATGATAAATAGAAAAAAGTTGAAGTTGTGAAGGATTTCATTTTACTTGGATACACAATCAACACCCATGGAAACAGCAGTCAAGAAATCAAAAGACACATTGCATTGGGCAAATCTGCTGCAAAAGGTATGCCTGAACCAAGCCATGTTGTTTTCAATTGCCTCCTTTGCTTGGGAAAGCTAGATTGTGAATCAGTAAGACCAAAGAAGAACTGATGCCTCTGAATTGTGATGTTGGCAAAGAATATTGAATATACCACGGACTACCAAAAGAACAAACACATCTGTCTTGAAAGAGGTACATCGAGAATGCTTCTTAGAAGCAAAGGTGGTGAAATGATGCCCCACACACTTTGGACATGTTATCAAGAGGGAACAGTTGCTAGAAAAAGACATCATGCTTGGTAAAGCAGAGGGTCAGTCAAAAAGAGGAACACCCTCAATGAGATGGATTAACACAGTGGCTGCAACAATGGGCTTATGCATAACAACGATTGTGAGGATGGCACAGAAGAGGGCACTGTCCTTCATTTGTACATAGCGTTACTATGAATCAGAACTCACTTGACAGAACCTAACAATAACAACAACAAAAAAAAATTATTGGGTCATAGAAGAAATCATGAAAATTAAAAAATTCCTAGAATCAAATGAAAATGAAAACACAATATATCCAAACCTTTTGTTACACAGCAAACACAGTACTCAGAGGGAAATTCATAGCAATAAATGCCTACATTAAACAAGAGGAAAGAAAGGACTTCCGGCAACATAGTGCTCTAGGCAGAAGCACCACGCCATCCCTCCACAGTAAAGATCTGAAAAACTAAGCCAAACAGAGAAAACAGCAATCCTGAAACCCTAAACATCAGATGAAGAGATAAAAGACTCAGCCAAGAATAAGAATAAGAAAGTGACAGAGAACAGAAAGCGAGGAGACATACAGGTAGAGGTCCCCTATCAACTAATGCAGCATGGATCTGCCATCTTGGACTCCTATCAGAGACTAGCAAAGAGGGGGTATGAGAAAGCAGCTTCACGGAGCTTCCAGCAGGAGACAGAACAACCAGTAACTGGCAATATACGCTTTCCCAACCCCCAACCTTCTTCACCCCCAGTCTGCCTCCTCTGCTTCCCACGGCCACAGTCTCTTGGCCAGGAAGCACCAGCTGCTTGGATTCCACCCGCCTGCACTGGCCAACTCCCTGAGTGCCATTTGTTGGCTGCTGGTGTTGCTTTTTTCCACTTCATTTGATTTCTTCCTTACCTCTCACCACCTCCCCCTCCTTTTGCTCAGATACCTGGCTCCATGTGCTATGTTTGTATCTTCCTGAGGGGCTGTGGAGCTCCGGTCAGGTGTGGAACTGCTTCCCAGTCTATGCTGCCATGCTGGAGGTATTCCGGGGCTTTTGTTTGTTTGTTTTGAATTGTTTGTTTGTTTTCTTTTTCTTTTCTCAAGATGGGAGCCCGTTCTGGCTGGGCAGCGCTGCGAGGCTTGGGACCTACCCCTTCAGTTTGCGCAGATATGCAGAGGGATCCCTGAGGGCATTCCTTTCTTCGTGCTTTTTTTTTTTTCTGTTTTTTTGGGGGGTTTCTTGTTCTTTTTTTTAAAATCTGTTTTCTTTTCTCTCTTTTTCCCTTTTTGTCTTTCTTCATTACTCAGTTTCTCGTCTCTATATACCTTCCTTCTCTTCCTGTCCCCTGAATACCTGGTGCTAGTTGACACCTCTACACCTTCTATCCAGGCTGTGCTTCAACATTTGGGAACAACTTTCCCAGACCTGGTAGGCACACCGGTGGGATCCCTGGGAGCTTTTCTTTTCTTTTTTCTTTCTAATTTTTATTTATTCATTCTTTTCTTTTCTTCTTCTTCCCCTTCTTGTTTTTCTCCATTTCATAGTCTCTCATCTCTCCACTCCAACAGCAAGCTCCCCTAGCACTCTTTTTTCTTTGTATGTTTTTGGTTCCTGTTCCCCTCTCCTCTCTCCCATACCCATCTTAGCTCCACACATCACAATCTCCCACCTCCGTCCTGCCTACCTGCACCGTGTGCTTAACATCACACCACCAAGCAGCACAGTCATGGCCTACGGGAACCTGCCCTGCACTGATTACCAGCTCGCCCTGGTAGCTGTAGTAAGTGCCACAAAAATACCCCTCCCAGAAACTCCTCTTCAGCTAGACCTGCCCTGCTCTACCATATATGAGCAACTGACGCTGCTAATTGGAGAAGGAGGTAAAAGTACCTGTCCACAGACAAGCAAACAAAAAAGAACACAGAGCCTGCCTGCTCAGATATAGCCAAATTAAAAAAAAGGACAAAACAAATCTACAATCAATAAATGAGAAAAATAACTACTGAATGCCCCCAAAACAGCAGACAATATCAAAATATTTACAAAAACAGGACATCATGGTTCCAGTAGGCATCCAAAATAAAAGACCAGATGACTTTCCAGCAGAAGAAAAGGCACTAGAACTACTTGATAAGGAATTCAAATCTCTAATACTCACAATTATCCAAGAGTTGAAGTAAAAAGCAGACAGAAATGAGGAAAAAATAGATAAATTCATGGAAAATACAAACAAAAAAAAAATGGAAGAAATTCAGGAAAATAATACAGAAAAAATACTAAAATAAATTCACAACTAGAAATCATACAAAAACAACAATTAGAAATCCAAAAGATAAACAAGATTTCAGAAATGGACAGTGTCATAGAAGGACTGAGGAGCAG
>NW_004444172.1:566318-568679 GCF_000243295.1 Trichechus manatus latirostris | reverse complement strand
AAACTATTTGTTCTGTAAACCTTCACCTAAAGTACAATTAAAAAAGAGAGAGAAAAGATCCAAAATCTTTAACTTAAACAGACAACTTGACAAATTGTATAGGAGGTATTCAACAAAGCCAAAAGCTACCTGAAAAAGGGGATAATAAAGGTTAGTGCAGAAATAAACTAAATAGAAAACAGAAAATAATAGAAAAAATCAACAAAACCAGAAGTTCACTCCTTGGAAGGATCAATAAAATAGACAAACCACTAGCTAGATTCAAAAAGGAAAACAAAAAGAAAAAAACTAGAAGAAACATAAAACCAAATTAAGAAATGAAATTGATGACATAACCATCAACTCCATAGAAATAAAAAAGATCATAACTAATTAGTATTAAAATGTGTATTTCAACAAATTTGAAAACCTACATGAAAGAGATTAATTCCTAGAAACACACTACCTACCCAAACTAACACAAATAGGGGTAGAAAATTTATACAGACCCATTGCAAAAGTAGAAGTTGAATATGCCATCAAAAAACTGCCAACAACAACAGCAAGAAGCCCAGGACCAGAAAGCTACACAGGATAATTCTATCAAACTTTCAGACAAGAGTTGATACCAATCCTACCCAATCTCTTCAACACCATAGAAGAGAAAGGAACACTATGAAACCCTTCCTGTGAAGCCATCATAACCCTGATACCTAAGCCAGGAAAAGACATCACGGAAAAAAAAAAAAAAAAGAAAGAAAGAATATTACAGACCACTATCTCTTATGAACATAGATGCAAAAATTTTCAACTAAAGTCAAGCCAAAAGACTTCAGCCACACATCAAAAATCATACACCATGATCAAGTGGACTCATACCAGGATTACAAGGGTTTTTCAAATTTAGAAAAACAATTTAATCCATTATATCAATAAAACAAAACAAAACAAAAAAAAGAATGATATGATCCTATCAATTGATGCAGAAAATACATTCAATGGTATCCAATACCCTCTCCTGATAAAAACTCTCAGTAAAATAGGCATAGAGGGGAAATTTCTCAACATAATTAAGAACATATATGTGAAACCAACAGCCAATATGTTGCTGAAAGGAGAAAGGATAAGAGCCTTCTCTTTGGGAATAGGAACAATACAAGAATGTCCATTATCACCACTTTTATTCAACACTGTACTGGAAGTTCTGGTCAGAACAACAGAAGAGAAAGAGAAATAAAAGGTATTCAAGTTGGCAAGAAAGATGTAAAACTGTCGATATTTACCAATGACATGATCCTATACTTAGAAATCCCTGAAGATTCCACAAGAAAAGTGCTAGAACTAACAGAGGAATTTAGCATCGTTGCAGGGTACAAGATCAACACACAAAAAACAGTTGATTTCCTCTATACTAACAAAGAATGCTCCAAAAAAGAAATCAACAAACAATACCATTTACAATAGCCCCCAAATTGAAAAACTACCTAGGAAATAACCTAACAAGGGACTTTAAATATTTGTATAATGAAAATCACAAAACACTACTACAAGAGACTAAATGAAACTCACAAAATGAAAATACATCCAGTGCTCATGGATTGTTAGACTTAAAATATTGGAAATGTCAATTCTATCAAAAGCAATACAAATTCAATCTGAATGCTGAGCAAATAATCCAAGAAACTGGACTATATGAAGAAGAACGGGGCTTCAGGATTGGAGGAAGACTCATTAACAACCTGTATTATGCAGATGACATAACCTTGCTTGCTGAAGTGAAGAGGACTTGAAGTACTTACTGATGAAGATCAAAGACCGCAGCCTTCAGTATGGATTACACCTCAACATAAAGAAGACAAAAAATCTTCACAACTGGACCAATAAGCAACATCATGATAAAAGGAGAAAAGATTGAAGTTGTCAAGGATTTCATTTTGCTTGGATCCAAATCAACACCCATGGAAGCAGCAGTCAAGAAATCAAAAGACTCATTGCATTGGGCAAATCTGCTGCAAAATAGGACAGAGTAGAACTGCCCTATAGGGTTTTCAAGGAGTGTCTAGTGAATTCCAACTGCTAACCTTTTAGTTAGCAGTCTGAGCTCTTAACCATTGCTCTACCAGGACTCCAGACCAACCAAAACCAAACCCATTGCCTTCGTGTCAATTCATTCTCATAGGTATGTGTAAATTCAAATATGTGGGTGCAGGCACGTATATTCATTGGAGACACAGATACAGATACTGCACAGACATAACCAAACTCCTTCCAAGACTGATTTTCTGGGTTTAAAAGCTTAGGACCATAGTCTCATGGAACAACTCAGTCAATTGGCATAACATAGTTCACATCAAGCATGATCAACATCCTAGTGAAGTGAGT
>NW_004444172.1:560325-566112 GCF_000243295.1 Trichechus manatus latirostris | reverse complement strand
TAGAACTCAAATTTTTGTTTAGGGGAAAAAAAAAAAAAAGCAAGACAAACTGGAACAGTAGAGAAAAGAGGACTCCCTGAGACTATCGTCCTGAGGCTCTTTTAACCTAGGACCAAGCCTACCCCCTGAGATCAGCTTTTAGCAAAAAAGCAGAGTGGCACTCAAAATAAAGAATATTCCTTATAAGATTGGTGCTTTACTTAAAAACCATCAATACAAGACCAAAAGGCCAACAATTATTCAAAAGCAAAGATGAGAAGATGAGAGGGCAGGGAAATTAAAGCACTGGAAATGGAGCAAACAGAACACAATTAAAGAGAATGCTGACATATTGTGATAAATGTAACTAATGTCACTGAACAAATTTGTGCAGAAATTGTTAAATGGGAACCTAACTTGCTCTGTAACCTTTCACCAAAAACTCAATAAAATATTATTTTAAAATATATATATCTTGAAAATCAATTGAAAAAAAATAAACACCCATGTAACTCCCAAGTAGATTGATTCATGGAACATCACCAACACTATAGAAGTTAGTTACCAATCCTTTCCTGATAACACCACCCTCCCATCCCGGCAATAACCACATGTTTGACTTTTATTATAATCATGCACTTGCTTTTCTAGGCAAGTCCCAAATCCCTGGGTCAGTCATCAAGGGATGATGAACTCAGGATTCACAGGTCAGGTGGCAGTCTGCTGGCTCACAGCTGTGAAGGCCGACAACCCAAGATCAGCAAATAAGATTGCAGGCTGCTGGCCCCAGTCCCCAGAACTGGAGATCAGATGATGATGAGCTGAATCCTGGATCCAGGGTAGAGCAAAAGCCAGTGAACTTTGCCAGAAAGTCTGCATATATTGGATGCGGGCCACACCCCCAAGAAAACTCCTTTTTGACTGATTGGCTACTCTCACAGCGGATCCCATCATGGAGGTGATCACATTATATTAGCACTCATCATAGCAGTCATTATATGACTGCCAAAGTACATCCTAACTGACAAGCCACTGAGAATCATGACCCAGACAAGTTGACACACAATCTTAAAGTTCACACTATCTAAGCGTCATTCAGATTGGAAGTCTTGAAGGGAAAGTCTTTTGTAACAATAGACCAACTATTGTCCTGGACTCCTGCCTCTCATCTAAGCAGGAATTTTAGCACTATCTTATTTTCTCCTAAGTGAAGTTTAATAGGATCCCCACCTTAAAATGGGTTCACAGGGAAAATGAAGTTGGGGAAAGAAGAGAGGACGCTGCAAGGAAAAGAAAAAGTCCCCCTGTTGGGATTAATCTTGGGGAAAAAAAACATACTTTTGACCTAGATAGAATATATTCCAAACCAGTTCTCAGTTTGCCCAGGTAGTCTTGAAGAAATAAATTATATAGTATGTGATTAGTAGGTAAAAATATTCTTTGTCCTCAGAACATTTATTACAACTCTTACAGAGGCCAACCTCTGAATTTGGATCAAGGCACCCATTTCAGAGGAGAAAATAAGCAAAATAAGTTTGGGAAAATGTGACTGGAGCTGTCTAATAGGAGCAGAGGGTCCATATGAACCAGTCATAATAGATAAGAAGAGAATAGGATTTGGGTCAACGTTGGATGGCCTCCAATGGTATTGCTCAGTTAAGGGCAATCAGGACCATGTTCAAGTCTAAGAAATAGAACTGTCTGCAAACTCTATTCCACTGAGAGGCTGCAGAGAAAGAGTATTCTGGGTGGAGTGAGAGCCATCTGGGAAAATAAATAAATAAACCAAATCAGAAAGTGCCAAAGTGATTTGTTTAATTAGAAATGTAACTATGTCAGGTGAAAGAGATCTCAGGGGGGAGAGTGAACTATTTTGTATTTAAAGAGCACTCCATGTTCAAAATGAACACATTGTTTTAAAGGTGGATTGAATACCATTGATGAGACAAAGTAATTTAAACACTTAAATATGTAAACCTTCTTTAGTGAGGAAGAAACAAGATTTTTCTAAACAAACCAAAACCCAAACCAAGTGCTGTCAAGTTGATTCCAACCCACAGCGACCCTTTAGGACAGAGTAGATCTGCCCCATCCAGTTTCCGAGGCAGTAAATCTTTAAGGAAGCTGACCTTTACAACTTTCTCCCTTGGAGCAGACCTTTTGCATAGCAACTGAGCACTTTAACCACTGCACCACCAGGCCTATTTCCAAACTAAGGAAGGTAAATATGAAATGTTTTATATTAATATTCAACGTTAATACATGACATGGTTAAAATTAATATTTCATATACAGTAACAAATGTGCTGTTTTATTAAAGCATCTCCTTTATATCTCTGACTCTGTTAAATATAATTTACTTTAAACAAAGAATTTAAATAGTGATATTAAATTACTTTGAAACACTGAAAATTTGAAAAATGGCTATGTTTTTATAAGAGTTCTAAATAATATTCTTGGCAAACTGCATTTCTAGCAAAGACTTTGTAGCAAATAAGCACTATATATGTATTTTACTTCTGATGATATTTTAATAAGATATTTAAAGATAAACAATTCATGAAATATATTTACAACCATTGAGGAATCCAAGAAACACTTATTTTAAAGAAAATAATATTTTTATGTTAAAGAATTTATAAAATAATGTAAAGTTTGTTAAGTTCATATTATTTTTCAAATTAATTCCAGGGTTTATGTTTCTAATTTATACCAAAAGACAAACATAGTTGAGGTTTAGGTAGATTGGGGATATTGACAGTGATAAATATGTATCTGAATCAGAATATTGTTGACCAAAGCGAAATCCATTTACTTCGACTAGAATCCGACTCACAAGGACCATATAGGATAGAGTAGAACTGCCTCATAGGGTTTCCAAGGCTGTAATTATTTATGGAAGCCGACTGCCACATCTTCCTCCCACAGAATGGCTGGTGGGTTTGAACCACGGACCTTTTGTTAGCACCCAAGAACTTAACCAGTGTGCCATCAGAATAAATTAAAATTAGTTTTAATAATAATAATAATAAATGGATGATAATAATCAACTATTGATAACAATAATAATAATAGATAACAATAATAATAGCCTTTTATAAATGTCAGGAATCCCTCAAGGTATTTTACTTATATTAAATGACTTAGTTCAAATAACAACACTAAATGTTGGTATAGTTGCTTGCCATTTAACAGATGAGCAAACTATGATGCTGGAAGATTAATTGCACAAAGTCATCACACAGCTATTTCCCTCTGGGAAATACTGTTCTTTAACCATGGGCACAGAGCCCTGGTGGTGCAGTGGTTAAGCACTCAGCTGCTAACCAAAATGCCAGTGGTTCCAACCAAACTGCTGCTCCTTGGAGTAGAGATGTGACAGTCTGCTTACCAGAAGATTTATGTCCTTGGAAGCCCTATGGGGCAGTTCTACTCTGTCCTATAGGTTCACTAAGATTTGGAATTGACTCCTCAGCAACGGGTTTGGGACTTTTTAACTATGGCACCATAATTCTGCTTTGCTTAGTGGACAAGGTGCAAACCCATTAGGATGGAGAGATAAAAAGCACAGTGAGGCAAGAGTCACCTTGCCTCTTGCAAAATTTAAGGAGGAACTCACTTTCAGGATCTTGAAAGTGCAAGGATGACTCTAAATGCATCCTTAAATTTTGCACCTTAAGAGCCTCACTGACTAGTCCCTCTCCTGACTCTGATGAAAGGGAATGGTGGGAAAAACTATTGTTAACAAAGGAACTCAAAACCCTTAATTAGCAATCTGTTAAATTCTAGGGCTACAGGCTTAAAGAACATACTATAATAATCATAATTATAGAACCATAACTGGAAATTAAACAGTTTTAAATTCGTGAGTAGGTGATACATTTCACCAATATTATCTCGTTTAATTCTCACAAAGAAGTAAACCTTAGAAACTTTAAACAATTGCTTAATATCACAAAGATAATAAATCATGGAGATAGGAGTCAAACTCAAGTCCATTAAAAAAGAAAAAAAAAGATACTGACTTGAAGTCACAAAAGCTATGCGCAGTTGGTGGCCTTATTCATACTTAGTCTCAATATCCTTACATAAAAGAAAAGGGAGTTCAGAAACAGTTATCTGAAGTGTTACTGTTTTGAGTAACAACAAAAATAATAGCGAGTACACACAGCACAATGGGTATAACATAGCAGCAAATATCTTTCCTCCTCCTGACCCACACACATAAACACAGGTAACAAATACCTTCCATGGTACTCCTGTTTTTCCAGGATGACTACATTTATTGTTTGTATCTAAATCAATGTACCTAAGATAATTTCCATGAATAAAACCTTCTTATCTTACCTACTTAATAACCTACCAAAATACATTTGTTTTATTCCCCTGTGTAAAATGGAATATGTCCATTTTCCATTTTCTTTCTAAACCACCTAATATGAGCTGTGTAATTAGAACTTATATGCTTAAAGTCATCAAGTGATGGGAGAATGCAGTGGTGAAAAAGGCAGTTGAAAATATATGTTAGAAGATAGTTTATGATACAGTGTTTGAGAATCTTGACTGAGAAAATGCATAGAGAAGTACAATAAGATGGTGAAGACATGTGATTAATTTAAAGTGACATAAGATGGCAAATTTGAGAGCCCATCTCCAGCAGTTGCCAATTGCTCCAGTGCCTGAGCTGAGTCAGGTATAGTCTGATCTATCCTGGACTGTGCTTGCAAAGTATAGTGAAATGATCTTAAAATAGATCTGAGGAGATTGTTTACTGTGATTTACAGTAAATAGGGACATACGTACATAGCATCATTCTTAAAGTGCAAACAATTGCATTGATCACAAAATCCAAGCCGGGCACCACATTACAATTTAGAGAAGAGGCAAAGAGATACAGGAAGGTAAAAGGAATGACATGCAAATTTACTTTTTCCACAGATGAATCATCCAGAAAATCCAACAGAAGATAACCTAACTGAACTGATGGAATTTGTTCTCTTGGGCTTTGCTGACATGCCCCATCTCCAGTGGTTTCTTTTTGGATTATTTCTAATCATCTATATCATTATCCTGATGAGCAATGGCACCATATTTCTAATCACAAAAATGGATCCTGCTCTCCAGAGCCCTATGTATTTTTTCCTGTCAAATTTTTCCTTCTTAGAATCCTGCTATTTATCAGCTACTCTCCCCAGAATGCTGCTGAATCTTGGGACCCAGAGAAGAAGAATTTCCTTAGTTGCCTGTGCTACACAGATGTGCTTTGTCTTTATGTTTGGAGGTGCAGAGTGTTTGCTCCTGGCTGTGATGGCCTATGACCGCTATGTGGCCATTTGTAACCCTCTGCACTATCCTCTAGTTATGAAACACAGAGTCTGTATCCAGTTGGTGACTGGCTCCTGGACCATCGGAATCCCGTTTCATATAGGGCAGACGTGTCAGATTTTCTCTCTGCCTTTTTGTGGATCTAACCAAATTAACCACTTCTTCTGTGACATTCCCCCAATACTCAAGCTGGCTTGTGGGGACATCTTTGCAAATGAGCTGTTAGTCTACACAGTGGCTGTGTTATTTGGCATGGTTCCATTTCTGTTGACTCTTGGCACCTACAGTAAAATCATCTCCATCATCCTGAATTTGCCATCAGCCACAAGTAGAGCCAAAGCCTTCTCCACCTGCTCATCTCATCTGATGGTTGTGGTGTTATTCTTTGGATCAGCCATTATTACATACTTAAGACCCAACAGCAGACAACTCAGAGAAAACTGACAAAGTGCTTTCTCTTTTCTACACTATCCTAACTCCTAT
>NW_004444172.1:558500-559517 GCF_000243295.1 Trichechus manatus latirostris | reverse complement strand
TATGTATCAGCAGATAATAAGCCATTCCATTAGTAATTCTATAATTTCATTTTGCAATGTTCTCCCTCAATAACAGCCTTTGCTTGGGCTGATTTAATTTAGTCAGTTGTAATGTATAATCTGTTATATCTCTTATCATAAACCATATGATTCATTCTCATGAGTGTCTATACAGCTGTGACACCCATTTTAAAAACCAGTTTGAATATGCATTATTTAAAACTGTGCAGTGTTCCCTTGGTATCCATGGCAGACTGTTTCTGGTCTCCCATGAATACCAAAATCCATGGATTCTCAAGTCCCTTATGTAAAACGGCACAATATTTGCATATAACCTACACACAACCTTCTGTATACTTTAAATTATCTCTAGATTACTTATAATACTTTGTTGCTGTTGTTAGGTGCTGTCGAGTCAGTTCTGACTCATAGAGACCCTATAGGTCAGAGTAGAACTGCTCCATAGTGTTTCCAAGAAACAGCTGGTGGATTTGAACTGCCAACTTTTGGTTAAGAGCCGCTGAGCTCTTAAACACTGTGCAACCAGGGCTCCTTATAATACGTAGTACAATGTAAATGCTATGTAAATAGTTGTTATTCAATACTGTTTTGTTCTGGGAATAATGATAAGACAGGAGGCAAACAGTGCTCAAACAAGAAGTGCTAGAGAGAGAGACTGAAGAGCTGTGAAACAGTGGGAATTTACATCAGGGAATGCCTACATATCTTTTCGTTCAAGTTTTGCTTTTGGAACTTTTCTTTTTCTTCTTTTGAATACTTTCAATCTCAGTGGGTTGAATCTGTTGATGTGGAACCCTCAGAAAGAGAGGGCCAACAGTGTAAACTTCATACACACACACACATGTATATACATATATTGGAGCCCTGGTGGTATAGTGGTTAAGAGCTCGGCTGCTAAACAAAAGGTTGGCAGTTCGAATCTACCAGCCACTCCTTGGAAACTCTATGGGACAGTTCTACTCTGTCGTATAGGGTCACTATGAGTTAGAATGGACT
>NW_004444172.1:556913-558400 GCF_000243295.1 Trichechus manatus latirostris | reverse complement strand
TATATATACATTATATATATAATGTATTTTTTGCTTAGATCCACAATCAACACCCATAGAAGCAGCAGTAAAGAAATCAAACAGCACGTTGCATTGGCCATAATCTGCTGCAAAAGACCTCTTTAGGGTGTTGACAAGCAAAGATGACAATATATATAATATGTATGTATGTATATACATACATATATATAAAGCATTAATGCTCTCATATTATTGTATAGATAAAAAAACCGAGACACAAAGAGTTTGCATAATTTTTCCTACTTCAGACCCATGCAAGTATTTTAACTCACTACCCATGTTCTGGATCCCTGGTGGCACGGTGTTCAGGAGTTACAGCTGCTAACCAAATGACCAGCAGTTCAAATCCACCAGCCACTCCTTGGAAAACCTATGTAGCAGTACTACTCTGTCCTATAGGATCACTGTAAGTCAGAATTGACTTGACAGAAAGGGTTTGTTTTTACAGTTTTTACCCATGTTCTGTTTCCAGGCCTGGATTCGAGTTAGGCCTTCACCAGTTAATTTTTGTTTGTCTTGGAAAATTATTTAATCATTCAATGTCATTTTTTATATTTGACAATATATATATGAACCTTATAGAGTTCTGTGAAAATTAATACATTGTAAAGAACACAACTACCATTGATTTAGTTTATCATATGACATTGTTATATCTGTAATAGTGATCACATTTGTGATTCAGGAATTAACATCTTCCTTTATCCACAGCCTTAGGAACAAAGATATCATGGAGACAACTAGGAAATCAATTAATCATCACCAAACTCCTTTAGCACTCAATATAATCCAAATAACTATGTCTTCATTTGTGCCCTATTTCCAAACAATTTTAATACATATTGTTCTCTCTTTTTTGGGTATGATCTAAGTAAACTGTTGTCATTGTTGGTGTTAGTGTTCATTGAGTGGGATCACAAGTTATGGTGAATCCATGTGTTAAAGAGTAGAAATGCACTCCTGAAGGTTTTATTGGTGATAATCTGTACAGAAACAGATAGCCAGACCTTTCTTCTGCAGAGCCACTGGGTGGCTTTGATCTGCCAACCTTTCCACTAGCTGCTGTTTGCAAACCACTTGTGCTATCAAGGTTCCTTCTTAAATCAATTATACTTTGCCTATTTTATGATTTTCAATCTTTTGCGTGCTTTACGATCTTCTCTGGCTTAATATAGAAATGATGCATTCTGAGTCACTCACTCTCAGGTAATGTCAGACAATATATTTTAAAAACTTCCCATTGGACACTATCTCAGTTAGGATGGAGAAGTAGAAGTCTATATTTAGGGACTCAATACTTATATTGTTGTTTGACTTTAAGTTATGCTTAATAATAAAAGAACTGCAAACACATATCATAACTGCCTTTACTGTATCTTCACAACTCTTTTGATTCAGGAATTGTATAAAGCAAAATTTTCTACTTCCCCTTAACAACTTTATTTTATTTCAAGTAATGGAAAAGT
>NW_004444172.1:548894-556175 GCF_000243295.1 Trichechus manatus latirostris | reverse complement strand
ATAATGAATAAAAAGAAGCACAGACTGAGATATCAGAACTCCAGAATGCAGCTGAGGTGTTGGAGATTCTGGGTGAATTTAGAAGCAGGAGAATGGAGAAGCAGGGGCAGCACAGAAGCTGGGAGAGCTTAACCAGTGTTATTAAGTGCACTTGCTCATTACAGCCATTTTGGGACAGAGCTGGGCAACACCACAAACAGGGAACACAGAAAGGAAGCTAAGTTTAGGAAGATGTAGCCCAATTTTTTTTAAGGAGGCACAAATTGGCCCTGGTGGTTCATGGGTTCGGCAATTGGGAGGGTTTGAATGGAGACTGTGACACTGCGAGAGAGTGCTCTTTAACCTTGATGAAGTTCGAGACAGATGGGAACTAGGTCCAGGAAGAACGACAGTGGCAGCAAGGTGAGGTGAATACTTCAGATTAACAGGTAACATATAAGGAAACAACTGGCTCCCTGCCCATAGTGGGACAGCATTGGAGACCTGTTCAGGGGCACCCAGGAAGGAAAGACATAGAGAGCCCCCCTTGCCAGAGGAAAATTGAGGCCCACTGCTTATGTCACCATCATGAATTCCAAAGATAAAGCATCCTAAACTCCTGATTAAGTGCTGAAAAAAAAAAAACTAAGGATAAGAGTGCTCTCTAACGGTTCTTAGGTGAAGACACCAAGCTCACTGTTGCTGGGTTGATTATGACTCATAGGGACCTTGTGGGGCAGAGTGCACTGCCTCAAGGGTTTCCTGGACCGTGAGTCTTTGTGGGGGTTGGATGCCACATCTTTCTCCCTGCTGGTGGAGCAGGTAGAGGCCTTTCAGTTGTCAGTGGAGCACTTGGCCTCTGCATCATTAGGGTGCCCAATCAGAACACTTTCCCACATAAAACAGAATACCAAATTTAGAGGAAAAAAAAAAAGATAACAAAAAGGTCCAAGTTCTACAAAAAAATAGTAATCATGCAAAATTGCAAGATAAGAAAAACCAGTTAAAAGAAAAACCTAAAGAAGAAGAAATTTCTCCTATGGAGGTCAGACTAAAGAAAAGAATTAATAATTTTCAGACTATGGTGCTAAATAGGCTTATAGAAAGCTGAAAGCACACACAATACAAACAAGTGGATATCAGAAAACAAATGGAGGAAAAAATAAGATGGAACAAAGAAATTTAAAACATCTAAACAAGAAACAAAAACAAAGAGAACTATTGGAACTGAAGAATAAATCAACTGATTTAGAAAAAGCAAGAGAAACACTGAACAATAAAATTGAACAGACAGAAGATAGAATATATAAACTAGAAGACAAAATAACTGAACTTAGTGAGTCTCACAATTTATCAATTCTAAAACTGCACCAATAAGCAATATCATGATAAATGGAGAAAAGTTTGAAGTTGTCAAGGATTTCATTTTACTTGGATCCACAATCAGCGCTGAAGGAAACAGCATCAAGGAATCAAGTGACCCATAACATTGGGCAAATCTGCTGCAAAAGACTCTTTAAAGTGTTAAAAAGCAAAGATGTCACCTTGAAGACTAAGGTATGCATGACACAAGCTATGGTGTTTTCAGTCACCTTGTATGCATGTGAAAGCTGGATGATAAATGAGGAAGATGAAAGAAGAACTGACAGCTTTGAATTCTGGTGTGGGCAAAGAATATTGACTATACCATGGACTGCCAAAAGAATGAACAACTATGTCTTGGAAGAAGTACTGCCAGAATATTCCTTAGAAACAAGGATGGTTGAACTTCATCCCACACACTTTGGACCTGTTATCAGGAGGCATTAATCCCTGGAGAGGGACAACATGCTTGGTAAAGTAGATGGTCAGTGAAAAAGAAGAAGACCCTGGATGAATGGATTGACACAGTGGCTGCAACAATGGGCTTAAGCATAAAAATGATTGTGAGGATGGTGCAGGATCAGGCAGTGTTTAGTTCTCTTATACGTTGTGTCACTATGAGGTGAAACTGACTTGACAGCATCTAACAACAACAATATAAAGTCTCAAGAAAAAGAAAGGAAAAGAAAAGAACAAACAAAAGTGAACAAACCCAAAAGGAAACATAGGATTTAACTAAGAAACCTAACATTAGAATTACTGGAATCCCAGACCACCATAGCAACAATAAAATCATAGAAACTATCTTCCAGGAGATATTCAGAGAGAATTTCTGAGACCTGAACAGAGAATCAATCCTGCAACTATAGAAAGCTACACAAACCGCGATCAGAAGAGACACGAAAAGATCAACTCCATGCCGTAGCCAATTCAAATTCTTGAAAGCCAAAGACAAGGAATTCTGAAAGGAGCAAGAGGACAATGCAGTGTAACATACCAAGGGTCTTTCACAAGAATCAACGTAGATTTCCTCAGAAACTTTAGAGGCTTGAAGACAATGGAGCGACATATATAAAACACTGAATGAAAACAATAGCCAACCAAGAATTCTTTACCGAGCAAAGTTGTCATTCAAAAATGAGGGGGAAGTCAAAACATTACCAAACAGAAGCTCTGGGCATTTGCCACTAACAGAAGCTTTGCAAGTATTAATCAAGGGAGTACTCCAAATGGAAAAGCAGAAGCATTAAATAAATACTCAGATCTATACACAAGACAAAATAAATAAGTTAATAAAAAATAGGATAGAGAGAGAGATCTCCAAAAAATGTAACAACATGGGCAATTACAAGGACTAAGTATATGATATATTCAAGGAATATTTCAATAATCCTACAAACAAGGCAACGCCAAGTTTATAAGAAATAAGGAAAGCATATATTAATCAAATATATGTTGAATATTGATGTTAATAGAGATACACCAACAGAAATAGGGGAAGGAGGAGCATATCAGGAATGGATTTATTTTCTTAGGTTTGTTTTAACTGTTGTTCATAAGCTAAACATTGTTACAATTGTAAGTTGTATAATGTTATATATGTGCTAACCACTAAGAAATCATCAAGAAAAAATCTTCAGAAGAAAAGAACGGAGAAAGCAAAGAGTCTCATAACAAGAAAGCAACCAAATACAAACAAAAACAGAAAATCAGAATAAAAAACAAAGAAGACACAAAACACTTAAAAAGCAAAGAGCAAAATGAGTGAGGTAGATACTTCGTTTTCAGTAATAACCTTAAATGTAAAAGTTCCCACTGTAAGAGTGGCAGAAAAGTTAAAAAAAAAAAAAAGAGATCTATCCTTTTGCTGTCTACAAGAAACACATGTTAGACATAAAGACACAGACAGACTGAAAATAAAAAGATGGAGAAAAATATTCCATGCACTCAATAAACAATTAAGTGCAGGGTTTGCCATTCTGATATCAGATAAAATAGACTTTAAATCAAATCTATTACAAGAGCTAAAGAAGGACATTACATAATAATAAAAATCTCAATTCAACAAGAAGATATAACAATTATAAATATATACATACCTAACAGCAATGCACCAAAGTACATGAAATAAATACTGACTAATAGGAAAGGAGAAATAGACCACTTCACAGTAATGGTGGGGGATTTCAGCACAACACTTTGAACAATAGATAGAACATCTAAAAAGGAGATCACTAAGGACATTGAGAACTTAAATAAATCCATAAATCAATTGGACCTAATGGGCATATATAGAACACTCCACCCTGGATCAGAACAATACACATTCTTCTCTGGCACACATGGACCATTTTCCAGAATAGAGCACATGCTAGGATAAACATAAGTCTCAACAAATTTTAAAAGACCGAAATCATACAAAGCATCTTCTCTGACAATAACAGTATGAAGATATTAATTAAAAAAGGGAAAAGCAAAGAAAAAAAATACATGGAAACTAAATAATACACCACTAAAACTTTTTGGATCAAAAAAGAAACCATAAGTGAAATTATAAAATTCCTAGAATCAAATGAAAACAAAAACACAACATATCAAAAACTTTGTTACACAGCAAAAGCAGTACTCAGAGGGAAATTCATAGCAATAAATGCCTACATTAAAAAAGCAGCAAAATCCAAAATAATTTGCTCAAAAAGAAAAAGAGCAAAAGAGGCCAAAAGCTACTAGAAAAAAGGAAATAATAAAGATCAGAGTAGAAATAAACTAAAAAGAAAATAGAAAAACAATGGAAAGAATCAACAAAACGAGAAGTTGGGTCTTTGAAAAATCACTAAATCAGACAAGCCACTGGCTAAATTGATAAAGAAAAGAAAAGAAAAAAAAAAAAAAAAAAACAGAAGAGGCAAATAACCCATTTAAGACTTGAAATTGATGACATAGCAACCTATGCGACAGAAATGAAGAAGATCATAACTGATTACTATGAAAAATTGTAGTCCAACAAGTCCGAAAACCTAAATAAAATGGACAATTTCCTAGAAACACACTATCTACACAAACTAACACAGAGGTAGAAAATTGACACAGACCTATTACAAAAGAAGAGGCTGAAGATGTCATCAAAACACTGCCAACGACACCGCCAAAAAAAGCCCAGGACCAGATGGCTACACTGGATAATTCTATCAAACATTCAGAGAAGAATTGACACCAATCCTATTCAATCTCTTCAAAACATAGAAGAGAAAGCAACACTATCAAATCGTATCTAAGAAGCCAGCATAACCCTGATACCTAAACCAGGCAAAGACATCATGAAAAGAGAAAATTACACACCAATATACATTATGAAAAGAGGTGCAAAAATTTTCAGTAAATTATAGCCAACAGACTTCAGCCACATGTCAAGAAAACCATACACCACGATCAAGTGAAATTCATACCAGGATTACAAGGGTGATTTGGCTTTACAAAATCAATTTATTTCAGTACATAAATAAAACAAAGAAAAGAACCATATGATCTTATCAGTTGATGTAGAAAATACATTCAATAAAATTCAACACCTTCTCTTGATGAAAACTCTTAATAAAACAGGTGTAGAAGGGAAATTTCTCAACATAATTAAGAGCATATATGCAAAACAAACAGCCATCATTACACTCAATGAAAAAAGCCTGAGAGCCTTCTCTTTGAGAACAGGAACAAGACAAGGATGCCCTTTATCACCACTTTTTTTTGTACTGGAAGACCTAGCCAGAGCAATAAAAAGAGAAACAGAAGTAAAATGTATCCAAATAAGAAAGGAAGATATAAAACTGTCTATATTTGTGGATGCTGTGATCCTATACATAGAAAACCCTAAAGATTCCACAAGAAAACTGTTGAAACTAAAAGAATTTAGCAATGTTACAGGGCATAAGATCAACACAACAAACATCAGCTGCATTCCTCTACACTAAAAAAGACTCCTTCAAAAAAAGAAATCAAGCAAACAATACCATTTACAATAGCCCCCATAATGACACATTACCTAGGAATTAACTTAACCAAGGACATAAAATACGTACATAATGAAAATTATAAAACACTACTACAAGAGAATAAGGAGACTTACAAGCATGGAAATACAACCGGTGCTCATGGATAGGTAGACTTAATATAGTGAAAATGTCAATTCTACCAAAAACAATCTTCAGATACAATGCAAACCCAATACAAATCCCAACAACATTTTTTAATGAATTGGAAAAACTAATGGCCTACATCATATGGAAAGGAAAGCAATCTCTGATAGAGAAAGCTATATTGAAGAAAAAGAACAAAGCAGTAGGCCTCACACTCCTCATTGTTCAAACATGCTATACAGTCAATGTAATCAAAACAGCCTGGTAAAGGTTCAATGACAGACACAAAGATGAGGGAATGAAGGTGAGAACATAGAATTAAAACAAGCCATTGATGGACAAATTACCCACCAACCACTAAGGCCAGAGATGAAGAAATTGAAGATTGTAACCATCTTCTGCAGTCTGAAATTGATCAAACATGCGATCAGGATGCATTGATAATTACCAGTGATTGGAATGTGAAAGCTGGAAACAAAGGAGAAGGCTTAGTAGTTGGAAAATATGACCTTGGTGATAGAAATGATACTGAAGATCACATGATAGAATTTTGCAAGACCAACGACTTCTTCATTGCAAATACCTTTTTATAACAACATAAATGGCAACTACACACATGGATCTCACCAGATGGAATATACAGGAATCTAACTGACTACATCTGTGGAAAGAGACAATGCAAAAACTCAATATCGTCAGAACAAGGCAGGGGCCGACTGCGGAACAGACCATCAATTGCTCATATGCAAGTTCGAGCTGAAGCTGAATAAAATTAGAACAAGTCCATGAGAGCCAAAGTACAACCTTAAGTATATTCCACCTGAATTTAGAGACCATCTCAAGAACAAATTCGATGTGTTGAACACTAATGACTGAAGACCAGACAAGTTGTGGATTGACATCAAGGACCTCATACATAAAGAAAGCAAAAAGTCATTAAAAAGACATGAAAAAATGAAAAGACCAAAATGGATCTCAGAAGATATTCTGAAACTTGCTCTTGAATGTAGAGTAGCTATATCGAAAGGAAGAAGTGATGAGGTTAAAGAGCCGTCGTTCCAAGATCAGCAGGTAAGACAGCAGGTTGCTGGCCCAAGTCTCAAGAACTGGAGGACAGATGATGATGACCCCAATACCGGATTCAGGGCAGAGCCAAAGCCAGTGAGCTTTGAGAGAACCTCTACATATATTGGATGCAGGCCACATCCCCAAGAAAACTCTCTTTTAAGTGTTTGGCTACTCACAGCAGATCCCACCATGGGAGTGATCACATTGTATCAGATGTCATCATGGAAGTAATTACTTCATTATATGAATGCCAAACTACATCATAACAATGTCATTAATGTCACAGGCAAGTAAAACTTTGCTAAAGTTCATTCAAAAGCAGTTGCAGCAGTATATCAACAGGAAACTGTGCAAAATTCAAGCCAGATTCAGAAGAGGACATGGAACCAGGATTATCATTGCTGACGTTGGAAGGATCCTGGCTGAAAGCAGAAAATACCAGAAAGATTTTTACATACTTTGGACATGTTATCATGAGAGACAAGTCCCTAAAGAAGGACATCATGCTTGGTAGAGTGGATGGTCAGCAAAAAATAGGAAGACCCTCAAAGAGATGGATTGACACAGTGGATGCAACAATGGGCTCAGATATAACATGGATTATGAGGATGGCACAAGACAAGGCAGTGTTTCCTTCTTTTGTACATAGGGTTGCTATGAGTTGGAACTGACTGGAAGGCACCTAAGAACAACACAACCATGGGGAAAATATTGAATGACTCAGGAAGCATTAAAAGAAAAT
>NW_004444172.1:541351-548663 GCF_000243295.1 Trichechus manatus latirostris | reverse complement strand
ACATTTGGAAGACAGCTTCCCAGCCAACGAACTAGAAGAGATACATACTTGTGCACATTTCAAAGAAAGATGTTCCAACTGATGCAGAAATTATCAAACAATATCATTAGTATCACACACGAGTAAAATTTTGCTGAAGATCATTCAAAAGAGGTTACAGCAATACATCGACAGGGAATGGCCAGAAGTTCAAGCTGGATTCAGAAGAGAACATGGTAGGAGGGATGTCATTTTCGACATAAAATGAATTTTGGCTAAAAGCAGAGAATACCAGAAAGATGTTTACCTGTGTTTTATTGATTATACAAAGGCATTCGACTATGTGGATCATAACAAATTATGGATAACATTACTAAGAATGATAATTTCAGAACACTTAATTGTACTCATAGGGAACCTGTACACTGACCAAGAAGCAGTCATTCTAACAGTACAAGGGGATACTCTGTGGTTTAAAGTTGGGAAAAATGTGGGCCAGGGTTGTATTATTTCACCAGGCTTATTCACTCTGTATGCCAATCACATCATCCAAGAAGCTGAACTACATGAAGAAGAACATAGCATAAAGATTGGAGGAAGACTCAGTAACAACCTGTAATATTCAGATGACACAGCCTTCCTTGATGAAAGTCAACGGGACTGAAGCACTTAATGATGCGATCAGAGACTACAGTGTTCAGGATGGACTGTACTTCACCATAAAGGAAACAAAATCCCTCACAACTGGACCAGGAGGCAACATCATGCTAAATGGAGAGAAGTTTGAAGTTGTCAAGGATTTCTTTTACTTGGATCCACAATCAACAACCATGGAAGCAGCAGTTAAGAAACCAAAGTATTGTATTGCATTGGGCAAATCTGCTGCAAAAGAACTCTTTAAAGCATTAAAAAACGAAGATATTACATTGTGGACTAATTTGCACCTGATAAAAGCTATGGTATTTTCAATTGTCTCATACGCATATGAAAGCTGGAAAATTAATAAAGAAGACCAAAGAAGAATTGATGCCTTTGAATCAGCGTGTTGGTGAAGAATATTGAATATACCATGGAGTTCCAAAAGAACGAACATATCTGTCTTATAAAAAGTACAGCCAGAATGCTCCTTAGAAGTAAGGATGGTGAGACTTCATCTCACATACTTTGGACATGTTATCAGGAGGGACTAGTCCCTGGAGAAGGATGGCGCAGAATCAGGCAGTCTTTCGTTCTGTTGTACATAAGGTCCCTATGAGTGGAAACCGACTCAATGGCACCTAACAATTATAATATACATACATACATATATATATATGTCAGACAGACTGGAACGGTAGAGGACAGAGGACTCCCTGAGACTATCGCCCAGAGACATTCTTTAAAGCTAGAACTAAGCCTATTCCCTGAGATCATCTTTTAGTGAAAAAACAGAGTGGCACACAAAATATATTACCCGTATGATCAGTGCTCTACTTAAAAACCATCAATATGAGACCAAGAGGTCAACAACTACTCAAAAGCAAAGGTGAGAAGATAAGAAGGCAGGGAAAGTAGAGTACTAGAAATGGAACAAACAACACTAAAAAAAGCATGTTGACACATTGTAATAAATGTACATCATGTCACTGAACAATTGGTGTGGAAATTGTCAAATGAGAACCTAACTTGCTTTGCAAACTTTCACTAGAAACTCAGTAAAATATTAATTAAAATGTATTGCTAATTAATTTTTAAAAAATTAACGACACACCCATGTAACTCCCAAGTAGCTTGATTAACAGAAAATTACCAAAGACAAAACAATCAAACCAAACCCTTTGCCATTTAGTCAATTCCGACTCATAGTGCCCTATAAGACGAAACAGAACTGCCCCAAAGGGTTTACAAGGGGCAGCTGGTGGATTCAAAATGCTGACATTTTGGTTACCAGCTGAGCTCTTAACCACTCTACCACCAGGGTTCCAGAACATTATCAGCACTGTAAAAGTCAGTTACCAACCTTTTCCTGATCTTACCTCCCTCTTGTCCCAGCAATAACCGCAAGTGTGACATTTATTATACTCAAGTACTGACTTTTCTATATATTTTCACTGTGTAACTATACCTATCAAAAAATACAAATTAATATATTTCCTCCTTGCAAACTTCTTGTAAAATAAGTCATGCAGTGTATTCTATGTGTTTTAATTTCATCGATGATTATTTTATTTTTATCAGTCATTCATATTGTTGTATGTATTTACAGTTTGTTAATTTTGTTTCTAATTATTATTTCATGGTATAAATATTAAGAGTATTTAAAACTACATTCTACTATGGTGGACCTTTGAGATGTTTCCATTCGGGGCCATGCACATAGTTGCATTGCACATAGGAACTCATTAGAGTGGGGTCTATTCCTAAAAGTATTAGGCATTTATTTAGGTCTCAAATGATTTTTCAAACTGGTTGTATCAATTTATACTTGTAATAGCAATGTTTGAAAGCTCCAGTGTGATGTTCCACTTCCTGATCAGCACTCAGTATTATCATCCTTTATGATTTTTACTATTAGCTTGATGTAGAATGTGTCACTATAGTTTCAATTTCAATGTTTGTGATTATTGAGGTAGAGTACATTTTAATATGTTTATGGATTTTCTCTTTTGTAAAGTGTCTTCAGGTGTCATTTGATCAATTTTATTTTGAATTATTTGTCTTTAGTCTTATTTATTTGACATTTTCTTTTACATTAGGGATATAATCTCTTTGTCGGTTACATATCTTGAAACTATCTTCCCATTCATTGGTTTTACCTCCAACTCCCTAAACGTCCCTTGATAAATAGCAATCTAAATTTTAATTTAGCCAAATTAAGCAATTTGAATAAACCAAAATGTTTATGAAAGAACAGACTTAAAATCAAATCACATATAGTTTGAAACATGTAAGACAAAGAAAGAATTTCTATTTCTGCTCAAAATACAGTGGGTCACAGCAAGTCAATGCTCCTGCTTCAATAAATAGAAAAATCTAAATACACTTAAAAAAAACATTTTTAGAGGCATCAAACAGCTATGAAAGAAAAAGGAAGGATGAAAATATTAAACTGAACATTCACTAAGTCTGAGAAAGACAACCCACTTTATGAGTCACACTTAACTGGCTTACAATCTTTTGCAATTACAAACAATGCTGGAATATAGACTTACTAGATAATTTCATATGTGCGCATGTCTTATTGATTCAAAGACTAAATAACCCAGAAAACCATTGCCGTCAAATCGATTCCAACTCATGGAGACCCCATGTGTTACAGAGTTGAACTTCTCTATAGGGTTTTCTTGACTGTACTCTTAACAAAAGCAGATCACCAGACTTTTCTTCTGCTGTGTTGGAGGGTGGGTTCGAACCGCCAACCTTTATGTTAGTACTAAAACCACCAAACTCATCGCCATCGAGTAGATTCCAACATATAGTGACCCTATAGGATAGAGTAGAACTGCTGTGAGCTCTTAGCCACTGGGCCGCCAGGGCTCTTTTAGGTTCATAGTGGAGGGCAAATCATTTGTGCCACCAAAGACTAGATACAATTGTGATATTAGTCAACGATATCCAGTTCCTCTCCACAGGACTTGAACCATTTTACACTTTTCCAAGCAATATATAAAAAATGCATGCTTTCCCAAGATATTGTATATTCTTTATAAACTAAATTCTGTGCAGTTTAAAACTTCACTCTTTTTTATGATGTTGACTATGTTTTCATAGATTTAAGAGATGATTTGACTCCCTTTTTATGTGAAGTGTTATCTTGTATGTTTGGTTCATTTTTCTATTTGTATTTTTCACTTCTCCTTCATGCTTAAGAATACTTTATTATAAGGGAAATCAACACTTTATCTGAGATATGATTTATAATTATTTTTCCACACTTCATTAATTATATTTTGGCATTACATTTGGTGCTTGTTTATTTTTAATATGCAGAACTACTTAATATTAAATAGATGATTTTTATTAATCCTTTATGTCCTACATTCTCAATTTTTAGTCATAAGTAGAAATCTTCATTACTCCAAAATTGTATTTAAAAAAAAAATCTCCTAAAATTTTTTTATTGTTTAATTTTCTAAAATATTTAAACTAGTGTACCATTTGGAGTCTTTCCTGCTATAGTATGAAGTATTGATAAAAATGTATCTTTTTTCCTCAAAAACTGCTCAAGTAACTAAATAACATTTATTTTAAAAGTCCATATTTCATCTATTTCATTTGCTATCTTTATTCTACGGTCAATTCTCATTTGTATTTGAGCCTTCCCTTAATGCCATCAGAAGACCCCGCTATTTATGCACAATATAACCCTGATGAAATTATGTGACTTTAGAATTCCCTTTTAGGTTGGTTACTCTGGGATGGGCACCTACTGTAGCTCAGGGCTGGCTGGCATTTCACCCCATTGCTTTGCTCTGCCACACCTAATTCCCATAGGAGGCCTTACTCAACACCTACTCTTTACTCACCTTGCAGGTTTTCAAGGTCATAGCTCCCGATATCTTTCAACTAACTTCCCTAATCACTCTCTGTTATTATGATATTATAGGATTTCCTTCTCCTGGAGATAGATAGCTAGATAGCTAGCTAGCTAGATACTTTATACAACCTTTAATTTAGTAGTGGAAATACATATTATCCACTGCTATTCTCAAAATTGGTGGTAATTATAAACGCTTAGAAATCACTATTTACTAAATAATAGGAAGTAACATTCTATTTTCACAAGGGAAATTTGGCTTCAAGCTAATATTCTTAAACTACGAAGTGTCATACAGATTTAAAGTCTTAAAGAGGAAGTATTTTATAAATATAGACACACTCTTGTCCCAGAATCTTGACTCTCATCTCAGCTGGAGTTATATCAGAGTCTTATCATCTCCTAAGTGAAGTTTAATACGATTCACACCTTAAAAATGGGGTCACAGAGGGAATGAAATTAGTGAAGGCTAGCGGAATGCTGCAAGGAAAAGAAAAAAGTCCCCCTGCGGGCTTTAATCTTGCGGAAATTTTTTTTTTTTTTTTTAACTAGATTTAATATATCCAAAAACTAGTTCTCGGTTTGCCCAGGTAGTTTTGAAGAAACAAATTATATGTTGTGTATTTTATAGGTAAAACTATTTGTTGTTAGAATGTTTATTACAACTCTTTCAAAAACCAGCCTCTGAATATGGATCAAAGCACCTGTTTCAGAGGAGAAAATAAGCAAAACAACTTTAGGAAAATGAGACAGGAGGTCGGTCTAATAGCACCAGAGGGTCCATATGAAGCAGTCATAATAGATAAGAAGAGAATTGGATTTGTGCCAATTTTGGATGGACTCCAATGGTATTGCTCAGTTAAGGGCAATCAAGACCCTCCCTGTTCAAGCCTAAGAAATAAAACTTTTTGCACATTCTGTTCCATTGAGAGGCTGCAGAGGAAGAGTATTCTGGGTAGAGTGAGAGCTCTCTGGGAAAATAAATAAATAAACCAAATCAGAGAGTGCCAAAGCGATTTGTTTAATTAGAAGTGTAACTGTGTCAGGTGGAAGAGATCCCAGGGGGTAGAGATTACTATGTATGTTTTATTTAAAGAGCATTCCACTTTCAGAATGAACTGACTGTTTTAAAGGTGGATTGAATATCTTTGATCAATCAAATTGTTTCAGTTCAAGTAATTTAAATACTTAAATATTTAAACTCTCTTTAGTGAGGTTAAAACAAGATTATTTAAAACCAAAACCCAAACCCCCAACCACTGAGTTAATTCAGACTCATACCGACCCTATAGGACAGACTTGAACTGCCCTATAGATTCCTCAAGGCTGCAAATCTTTATGGAAACAGACTGCCACATCTTTCTCCTGCAGATTGGCTGGTGGGTTGGAACTACCAACCTTTTGGTTAGCAGCAGAGCACTTTAGCAACTTCACTACCTGGGCTGTTATAATCCAAAATAAGAAAGGTAAATATGAAACATTTTATACTAATATTCAACTTTAGATCATGATATTATTAAAATTAATACTTAATATGGAGTAGCAAATGTGCTGTTTTATTAAAGCAGCTCCTTTATATTTCTGACTCTATTAAATATAATTTACCTGAAATGATTTTAGTGATATTAAATTACTCTGAAACACTTGAAATTTGAAAAATTGCTGTTTTCGTAAGAATACTAAATATTATAGGAAAACTGCATTTCTAGCAAAGACTTTGTAGCATATAAGCATTATATTTATGTATTATAGTTCTGATGATATTTTAATAAGAAAACAATCCATGAAATAGATTTACAACCATTGAGGAATCCTGGAAATATTTATTTTAAAGAAAACAATATTTTTTAAGTTAAAGAATTTATAAAATAAAAAAGTTTTAGGTTCATATTGTTTTTCAAATTAATTTCAGGGTTTATGTTTCTAATTTATATCAAATATACAAGCATAGTGAGGTTTAGGTAGATTGAGGACATTGATAATGATTAACATCTAACTGAATCAGAGCATTGTTAAGCAAACCCAAACTCACTGCCTTCGAGTGGGTTCTGACTTCTAAGGACCCCATAGGATAGAGTAGAACAGCTTCACAGTGTTTCCAAGGCTGTAAATCTTTACAGAAGCAGACTGCCACATCTTCCTCCCACAGAGTGGCTCGTGGGTTTGAACCACCAAACTTTTTGGCTAGCAGCCGAGTACTTAACCACTGTGCCACCAGGACTCCATCAGAATATTGTTAAGCGTTCCTTAATCATTTGGATTTCTTCCAGGGAATGGATGCTTAGATTTGAAATAAAAATATAACATTAAGTTTTATATTCCTTAAAGTAATAAGAACTTAACCACTTTCAAGAAAGAAGAGTAATATACTTAGTTTTGGGAGAACACACAGGGTAAATCTCTGCTTGTTCAACCCAGTCACAGACTAGTATTTTCCTGGACCTGATGAAAGGGAATGGTGGGAAAAATAATTGCCAACAAATGAACTTAAAAGCATTTTATCAAATACCTATTTTACTAGGCAATCTATTAAATCCTATTAAAGAACATACTATCATAACTGTAATTATAATTATAGAGACATAACTAACAAGGAAACAGTTTAAAATTAGTATATAGGTGATAAATTTTAACAATATTATCTCATTTAATTCTCATAAACAAAGAAGCAAACCTTAGAAACTTTAAATAATTGTTTAATAACCCACAGATAATACAGGCATACCTTGGAGATACTGTGGGTTTGGTTCCAGACCACCACAATCAAGTGATTATGGCAATAAAGCAAGTCTCATGAATTTTTTGGTTTCTCAGTGC
>NW_004444172.1:528116-539552 GCF_000243295.1 Trichechus manatus latirostris | reverse complement strand
TTCCAGAACTTTTCCTTAGCATTCACAACTTAGCTAACTGATTGCTGCTAAAGGCCTAGCTTTAGGCTTTTCTCAGTTTTCAACATACCTTCCTCATTAAGCTTAATCATTTCTAACTTTTGATTTAAAGTGAGAGATGTGAGATTCTTCTTTTCACTTGAACACTTAGAGGCCATTGTAGGGTTATTAATTGGCCTGATTTCAATATTGTCATGTCTCAGGGAATAGGGAGACCTGAAGAGAGGGAGAGAGACGGGAACGGCTGGTGGTGGAACAGACAGAACACACGATTAATTTTGCGTTCTTGCGTGGGTGCAGTCTGTGGCACCCCAAAGCAATTACAATAGTAACGTCAAAGATCACTGATTACAGATCACCATAAGAGATGTCATAATAATCAAAAAGTCTGAAATATTTTGAAAATTATCCAAAGGTGACAGAGAGACATGAAGTGAACACATGCTTTTGGAAGAAATTGCGCCGATAGAGTTGCTCGATGCAGGATTGCCACAAACCTTCAACTGGTAAAAAAATGCAGTATCTGCAAACTGCAATAAAATGAGTACAATAAAAGAAGGTATGCCTGTAAATCATGGAGATAGGCGTCAAACTCAAACCCATTAAAAAAGAAAAATAGATACTGACTTGCAGTCACGAAACCTATGTGCAACTGGACTCACACATAGTGAGTCTCAATATCCTTATATTTGAAGAAAAGTGAGTTTAGAAACAGTTATCTGAGGTATTGTTTTTTCAAGAAAAACAAAAACAAAGGCAGGTGCACACACCACAAGGGGTGTGACATAACAGCTAATATCTTTCCTCCTCCCGTCCCATACACATACACACGGGTAATAAATATCCTCCATGCTACTCCAGTTTTCCCGGAATGACAGCATTTATTGTTTGTATCTGAATCAATGTACACAGGCTAATTTCCATGAATAAAATTCTCTTATCTTACCCGCTTCATATTCTACCAAAAGATATTCAATTTATTCCTCTATGCAAAATGAAATATTCCCTCAATTTTCTTTCTAAACCACCTACTGTGAACTGTGTAATGGGAACATATATGCTTAAAATTGTCAAGTAATGGGAGAATGAAGCGTGGAAATAGGTAGTTGAAAATGCATGTTAGAAGACAGTTTACGATATAGTGTTTCAGAAGCTTGACTGAGAAAATACATAGAGAAGTACAATAAGATTGTCAAGACGTGTAATTAAGTTAAAGGGAAATTAGATGGCAAAGCTGAGGGTCCATTTCCAGCAGTTGCCAGTTTCTTCAGTGTCTGTGCTGAGTAAGGTACAGCTTGATCTATCCTGGGCCGTGCTCCAAAAGAATAGAGAACTAATCTTAAAATAAATGTGAAGGGACTATTTAATGTGATTTAACAGGAAGACGTAGAATATCATTCTTAAAGAGCAAAAATTGTAGCCATTATAAAATCCAGCCCAGCTACCTCAATAAAGTTTAGAAGAGCGGCAAAGAGATACAGGAAGGTAAAGAAAATGCACATGTAAATTTACCTTTTCCACAGATGGGCCATCAAGAAAAACCACCTGAAGGTAATCTAACTGAACTGATGGAGTTTGTTCTCTTGGGCTTTGCTGACATGCCCCATCTCCAGTGGTTTCTTTTTGGATTATTTTTAATCATCTATATCATTATCCTGATGAGCAATGGCACCATATTTCTAATTACAAAAATGGATCCTGCTCTCCAGAGCCCTATGTATTTTTTCCTGTCAAATTTTTCCTTCTTAGAAATCTGCTATGTATCAGTTACTCTCCCCAGAATGCTGCTGAATCTTGGGACCCAGAGAAGAAGAATTTCCTTAGTTGCCTGTGCTACACAGATGTGCTTTGCCCTTATGTTTGGAGGCACAGAGTGTTTGCTCCTGGCAGTGATGGCCTATGACCGCTATGTGGCCATTTGTAACCCTCTGCACTATCCTCTAGTCATGAACCACAGAGTCTGTTTACAGTTGGCGACTGGCTCCTGGACCATTGGAATCCCGTTTCATATAGGGCAGACGTGTCAGATTTTCTCTCTGCCTTTTTGTGGATCTAACCAAATCAGCCACTTCTTCTGTGACATTTTCCCAGTACTCAAGCTGGCTTGTGGAGACACCTTTGTAAATGAGGTGTTGGTCTACACAGTTGCTGTGTTATTTGGCATGGTTCCATTTCTGTTGATACTTGGCTCCTATAGTAAAATCATCTCCATCATCCTGAAGTTGCCATCAGCCACAAGTAGAGCCAAAGCCTTCTCCACCTGCTCATCTCATCTGATGGTTGTGGTGTTATTCTTTGGATCAGCCATTATTACATACTTAAGACCCAACACCAGACACTCAGAGGGAACTGACAAAGTACTTTCTCTTTTCTACACTGTCCTAATTCCTATGTTTAATCCCATTATATATAGTCTAAGGAACAAAGATGTTATAATAGCACTGAGAAAATTAGTATGTAAATAATTCACATCATTAAAGAATGAGTTAAATATATAAGAATAGTTTTCTTCTGTATTTTTAATCAAATTTCAACAGATATATACCTTTAGCTATACCTTGTTTTATGGATTGAATTGTTTCCCCCCAAAATGTGTGTCAACTTGGCTAGGCCACGATTCCCAGTATTATGTGATTTTACACCATTTTGTCATATGAGTATCAATTGTCTAGAAGGCAACTTGTTTGGTTTGGTGATTTCCTATGTGTTGTAAGTCTGACCTCTATGATGATAATGAGGCAGGATTAGAGGTAGTTATGTTAATGAGGCAAGACAGAATCTACAACATTAGGTTGTATCTTGAGTCAATCTGTTTTTGAAATAGAAGAGAGAAGTGAGCAGGGAGACTGGGGGAACTTCAGCCTCCAAAAATGAAGAATCAGAAGGGGAGCATGTCCTGGGCTGAAAAGCTCCTAGACCAGGGGAAGATTGATGACAAGGACTTTCCCTAGAGGTAACAGAAAGAGCAAACTTCCCCTGGAGCTGTGACCCTGGATTTGGACTTCTAGCCTCCTAGACTGTGAGAGAATACATTTCTCTTAGTTAAGCTATACTCTTATGGTATTTCTGTTGTAGCAGCACTAGATTACTAAGACACTTTGTCTCCACACATTGACAATTATTTCCAAGTTAAAAATCACTTATAATTTTGTCAGAACTTTCTGCTCAAACTATGTAAGTAATATACACATAAGCAGATAGCAAATCGTTCCATTAGTAATTCTAGAATTTCGTTGTGCAATGTTCTTCCTCAGTAAGAAATTTTTCTTGGGCTGATTTAACTTAGTCAGTTGTAATGTATAATCTGTTAAATCACTTAGCATATACCATATCATTCATTGTCATGTGTGTCCATACAGCTGTGACATCCATTTTAAAAACAGGTTGGCAATATGCATTAATTAAAACTATGCAGTGTTCCCTCAGTGTCCAGGGGGGATAGGTTCCAGGACCCCCAAGAATATGAAAATCTGTGGATGCTCAAGTCCCTTATATAAAATGGCACAGTATTTGTATATAACCTATACACAAACTCCTGTATACTTTAAATCATCTCTAGATTACTTATAATACCTAATAACATTTAAGTGCTACATAAACAGTTGTTAAATAGTATTGTTTAAGGGAATAGTGACATGAGGTGAACAATGGTCAAATGAGTGCTGGAGAGAGAGAGTGAGGATGTGAAATGGTGGGAGGTTACAGCAGGGTATGCCTATACATCATTTCATTTGCTTGGATTCAGTGCAGTGCTTGGCGAAGTAACAGTAGTAATACAGCCTATGACCTAGAATCAACTCCATGGCGACAGATTTGGTTTTTGTATGCTAAACATGAAAAAGCCCCTCTGAAGAAGTGAAATTTGAGCTGAGTCCTAAATAATTAGAGGGAGTAACTTTGTAAAGGACATTCCAGACAGAAAGACCCTTATGGTTTACATTCTTAGAAGCCTAAAGAACTGATTGCCTGGCAGGAAAAATGTGTTAGCAGATGAGTTTAGAAATAAAGGTACGGGCCAAGTTATACAGCAGTTTACAATTCCTGGAAAGAAGTTTGACTTTTTCCAAGTACAATGGGAATGCATGAAAGTGCTTAAGATTTTCTGTAGAGAACACTTCAGCAGTTTGAATCCACCAGCCACTCCTCAGAAACCCTGTGGGGCATTTCGACTCTGACCTGTGGGGTTGCTCTGAGCCGGAATTGACTCAATGGCAAGGGCTTTGGTTTTGGTTTTGTTGTTTATTTATTTATTTTTAATAGAGAAGACTTAAGAAATAATTAAAATGGAAATGCCACAGAATAATACTATAGAAGTTGGTGGGTGTGGTAATGAATCTTTCAAGTGTTTAAATTATTTTAAACTGTAAACCTAGCCTTGAAATAAAAATCAGATGGATAGGAAGCATATTAAGTAGCAGTCTACTGCATTCTATAATGGTATTGGATTATATATATGCACATATATATGTGTATATATATACACATATATATGTATAATGTGTGTCTATATGTGTGTGTATATATAATGTGTGTATATATATAATGCGTGTGTATACATATATAATGTGTGTGTGTATATATATAATGTGTGTGTATACATATATAGTGGGTGTGTATATATATATATATAATGTGTGTGTATATATATATAATGTGTGTGTATATATATAATGTGTGTGTATATATATATATTCATCCATTTGTATCTGCAGAGGAATGGTTCCAGGACCCTCTCTGATACCAAAATCTGAGGATGTTCAAGTTCATTATATAAAAAGGCATAGTATTTGCATATAATATATGCACATCCTCTCGTATAATTTAAATCATCTCTAGATTACTTATAATACCTAATATAATGTAAATGCTATGTAAGTAGTCGTTACACAGAAATATAGTATTTAGGGAATAATGTTAAGACAAGAGGCGAACAATGCTCAAACATCTAATGCTGGAGAGAGACTGAGGATGTGTGAAATGGTGGGAGGCTACATATCAGGGAATGCCTACACATCAGTTCATTCTCATAGATTCAGCGTGGTGCTCAGAGTGCAGCAAATTAAAGTTTTGCTTTTTGAAACTTTCTTTGTTTTTCTTTTTCCAAATACAATCTCGGTTAGTTGAATCTGTAGACGTGGAACTCACAGATACGGAGGGTCAACTGTATACACACACACGTACACATACATACATATATAATCAAACATCATATAGAATTACCATTTATAATTAATAACATAAAGTATATAGTTATGATATATGTATACATATGTATATATATATACATATATAAATATATATACATTTATAAATATATATATACATATATAAATACATATATGTGTGTGTGTGTATATATATATATATATATATATATATGAACCTTGATATTGCCGTGGTTAAAACACTCTGTGGCTAGCAAAAAAAATCAGCAGTTCAAAGTCACCAGGCGCTCCACAGGAGAATGATGTGCAATCTGCTTCTGTAAAGATTTACAACCCTGAAACCCATATGGTGCAGTTCTATTTTGTCCTATAGGGTCTCTATGAGTTGGAATTGACTTGATGGCTGTGGGTTTGGTTTTGATATATATAAAAAACACTGTGAAGACTGGAATTCCAGAACACTTAACTGTGCTCATGAGGAGCCTATTGACAGAGAGGCTGTAGTTCGAACAGAACAAGGGAATAATGCATGATTTGAAGTCAGGAAAGGTGTGTGTCAGGATTGTATTCTTTCACTATACTTATTCAATTTGTATAATGAGCAAATAACCCCAAAATCTGGACTATATGAAGAAGAATGCCGCATCAGGATTGGAGGAAAACTTATGAACAACCTGCGATATGAAGGCGACACAACTTTGCTTGCTGAAAATGCAGAGGACTTGAAACATTTACTGATGAAGGTGAAAGACTACAGCCTTCAGTATGGATTGCACATTATTATAAAGAAAACTAAAATCCTACTACATGTTGTTAGCTGCCATCTAGTCAGCACCCAACTCATGGCAAATCCCTGTGTTACAGAGCAGAGCTAGTCTGCATAAGGTTTTATTGGTGATACTCTTTACAGAAGTAGATACCCAGGCCTTTTCTTCAGGGCCATTGGGAAGGTTTGATCTGCCAACCTTTCCACTAGCAGCTGATTGCAAAGCACTTGTGCTATCCAAGTTCCTTCTTAAATCAATTGAACATTGCCTATTCTATGATCTTCAATCTTTCACATGCTTTACAATCATCTCTGGGTGAATATAGAAATGATGCATTCAGATTCATTTGCTTTCAGGTGGCGTCAGAAAAATATTTTTAAAAATTTCCCTTGGACAATATCTCAGTCAGGATGGAGAAGTAGAGGTCTGTATTCAGGGACTCGATATTTATTATGATTATTCGACTCTAAGTTGTGCTTAATAATAAAAGAACTGCAAATACATATCATCACTGCCTTTACTGTATCGTAACTACTCACTCTTTTGATTCAGGAATTGTATAAAGTACAATTTTCTACTTCCCCTTAATAATTGTATTTTATTTCAGGTAATGGAAAAGTTGAGGTTCTTATTATAGAAAATGTTTTCAAATTCTTAAGGAGGAAAATGTTAGCTGCTGTCTATAAAAATCCTCATTTTTTAAGTATCAATGTAATAAAGTTCAATTACTTGTTGAAAATAATACTGCGTATCTAGAAAAAGTTCAGTTTATTTACAGTCATATTTCCAAAATTATTTTCCAAGAGGTAATCCAAATTTCCCAAACCTGAACAGAATATCAAGCCTTCAACTATAGGAAGCTACATGAACCCCAGCCAGAAGTGACACAAAAAGATCAACTCCACGCCACAGACAAATCAAATTCTAGAACTCCAAAGACAGGTAGAGAATTCCGAAAGCAGCAAGAGAAAAACACAATGTAACATACCAAAGGTCTTTCACAAGGATTTACTGTAGATTTCTTGTCAAATTCTCTAGAGGCCAGAAGACAATGCAACAACTATATAAAATACTGAATGAAAACAATTGCCAAGCAGGAATTCATTACCCAGCAAAGTTCAAAAATGAGGGGGAAATCAAGACATTACCAAAGTAACAGAAGCTCTGGGCATTTGCCACTAAAAGAGAAGCCTTGCAAGTGTTAATCAAGGGAGATCTCCAAATGAAAAGGCAAGAGCATTAAATAAATACTAGTATCTATACATGGGACAAAATTAATAAATTAATAAAAAATGAGAGAGAGAGGTTAAAAAAATGCAATAACATAGGAAACAAGGACCAAGTATATGATATTTTCAAGGAATAAATTCAATAATTAAATACCACAAACAATACAACGTCAAGTTTATGAGAAATAAGTACAAAGTAAACTTATCAAACACAGGTTGAATATTGTTGTTGTTGGAGAGACACCAACAGAAATGGGGTTGAGAGGAGCATATCAGGAATAGATTTATTTTGTTAAGGTTGTATATTAACGTTGTTCATATGTCAAACATTGTTACAACTGTAAGTTGTGTAATGTTACATATGTGCTAACCACTTATGAAATCATCAAGAAAAAACCTTCACAAGAAAAGAAGGAAGGAAGCAAAGAGACTCATCACAAAAAAGCAACCAAGCACAAACAAAACAAAAGAAAAATCAGAATTAAAAAAAAGATAGGAAACACTGAAAAAACAAAGACTGAAATGAGTGAGGTAGACACTTCACTTTCATTAATAAAGTTAAATGTAGGTAGCCTAAATGTCCAATGCAAAAGGAAGAGAGTGTCAAAATGAATTTAAAAAAAAAAAAAAAAAACATGATCTATCCTTTGCTGTCTGCAAGAAACACACCTTGAACATAAGGACACAAACGGACTGGAAATCAAAGAATAGAGAAAAATATTCTATGCAACCAATAAACAATAAAGTGCAGGGTTGGCCATACTGATATCAGGTAAAATAGACTTAAAATCAAAATTTATTGCAAGAGATTCAGCAAGAATATGGAGGGCCAATTAGAAATATATATGTACCTAACAGTAATGCACCAAAGTATGTGAAACAAATACTGGCTAATAGGAAAAGAGAGATAAACCACTCCCTAATAATGGTAGGGAACGTCAACACACCACTTTCAATTATAGAGAGAACATCTGAAAAGAAGATCACTAAGGACATTGAGAACTAAAATAAAGCCATCAACCAGTTGGACCTTATGGACATATATAGAACACTCTACCCGGCGATAGAACCATACACATTCTTCTCCAGTGCACATGGATCATTTTCCAGAACAGACCGTATGCTAGGACAAAATAAGTCTCAACAAATTTAAAAAGACTGAAATCATACATAGCATCTTCTCTGACTACCACAGTATGAAACTAGAAATCAGAAACAGAAAAAGCAAGGGGAAAAAAAAAAACAAAAAAACATGGAAATTATATAATAAACTACTAAAAATTATTGGATAATAGAAGAAATCATAAGTGAAATTTCAAAATTCCTAGAATCAAATGCAAATGAAAACATAACATCAAAATCTTTGTTACACAAAAAAGCAGTACTCAGAGGGAAATTCATAATAATGCCTATATTAAAATAAATGCCTATATTAAAAAAAGAAAGTTTCAAAATCATTCAAATCAACATCTTGAACAAATAGAAAAGGAAAGGAAAAAGAAGACAAAAGCCACCAGAAAAACAGGAATAATAAAGATTAGGGCAGAATTAAACTAAATAGAGAATAAAAAGAATCAACAAAACCAGAACCTGGTTCTTTGAAAGGATTAATAAAATGAACAAACCATTGTCTACATTGATAAAGCAAAAAAAAAAAAAAAGAAGAAGAGGCAAATAACCAAATTAAGAAATGAAATTGGTAACATAATAACATATCCAACAGCAATAAAGAAGATCATAACTGATTATTATGAAAAAATGTATTCCAGAATATTTGAAAGCCTGGATGAAATGGACAAATTCTTACAAACACAGTAACTACCCAAACTAACACATACTAAGGTAGAAAATGTACACAGACCCATTACAAAAGCACAGGTCAAAGATGTCATCAAAAAACACCAGCGGGGGGGGGACTACTGGCAAAATGGCACTCTAGGCAGAAGCACCACGCAGTCCCTCCATGGGAAAGATCCAAGAAACTAAGCCAAACAGAGAAAACAGCAATCCTGAAACCCTAAAACATCAAATGAAGAGATAAAGAACTCAGCCAAGAACCAGTGAAGTGAGAAAACTGACAGAGAATGGACAGCTAGGAGAGATTCATGCAGAGGTCCCCGATCACCTAACACAGCATGGATCCACCATCTTGGACTCCTTTCAGAGACCAGCAAATACGGGGTATGAGAAAGCAGCTTCGTGGAGCTTCCAGCGGGAGACAGAACAACTGGTAATTTGCGATATATGCTTTCCTACCTCCTGCTCTTCTTCACCCCCACTCAGCCTCCTCTGCTTCCTGCGGCCACAATCTCTTGTCCAGGAAGCACCAGCTGCTTGGATTTCACCCACCTGCACTGGCTGACTCTCTGAGTGCCATTTGTTGTTGCTTTTTTTCCGCTTCTTTCGATTTCTTCCTTACCTCTCACCACCTCCCCCTCCTTTTGCTCAAATACCTGGCTCTGTGCGCCATCTTTGCTTCTTCCTGAGGGGTTGAGGAGCTGTGTTCAAGTGTGGAACTGCTTCCCTGTCTAGGCTGCCACGCTGGTGTGATACCGGAGCTTTTGTTTGTTTGTTTTGAATTGTTTGTTTGTTTTCTTTCCCTTTTCTTGAGTTGGGGTCCTGTTCTGGCCAGGCAGTGCTATGCTCCTTGGAACTTACCCCCTAGGATTGCGCAGATGCGCAGAGGGATCACTGAGGGCATTTCTTTTATCGTGGGTTTTTTTTTCTTTCTGTTTTTTTGGGGGGGCTATTCTTGTTCTTTTTTTATTTTAATTTGTTTTCTTTTCCCTCATTTTCCCTTTTTCTCTTTCTTCATTAATCAGTTTCTCATCTCTCTATACCATCCTTCTCTTACTGTTCCCTGAATATCTGGTGATGAATACCTCTATGCCTTCTAGCCAGGCTGTACTGAAACACCTGAGAAAAACTTCCCCAGACCTCAGAGCTGCACTGGTGGGATCCCTGGAAGCTTTGCTGTTCTTTTTCTTTTCTGATTTTTATATATTCATTCTTTTTTTTCTTCTTCCCCTTTTTGGTTTTCTCCATTTATAGTCTCATCTCTCCACTCCAACAGCAGGCTCCCCTAGAACTCTTTTTTGTTTGTTTGTATGTTTTTGGTTCCTGTTCCTCTCTACTCTCTCCCATATCCATCTTAGCTCCACACATAACAATCTCCTCCTTATATCTTACCCACCTGCACCATGCGATTAACATTACACCACCAATCAGCACAGGCATGGCCTACTGGAACCTGCCCTGCATTGATTACTGACCCGCCCTGGTGGCTGTAGTAAGTGCCCCCAAACAACCCATCCCAGTAACTCCTCTTCAGCTAGACCTGCCCTGCTGTACCATATCTGAGCGACTGACCCTGCCAATAGCAGAAGGAGGCTAAAAGTATCATGCCCACAGACAGGCAAACCGCAAAGAACACAAAGCCCACCTGCTCAGACATAGCCAATTAAAAAAAAAGAGGACAAAATAAATCTACAATCAATAAACGAGAAAAATAATCACTGAATGTGCCGAAGACAGCAGAAAATATCAAAACATTTACAAAAACATGACAGGATGTTTCCAGTAAGTGTCCAAAATAAAACACCAGATGACTTTCCAGTGGAAGAAAAGGCACTAGAACTACCTCATAGGGAATTCAACTCTCTAATACTCAGAATTCTCCAAGAGCTGAGGCAAAAAAGACAAACATGAGGAAAAAATAAACAAATTCATGGAAAATACAGACAAAAAATTGGAATAACTCAGGAAAATAATTCAGGAACAAAATACCAAAATAAATTTACAACTTGAAATTATACAAAAACAACAATTAAAAATCCAAAAGATAAACAACAAGATTTCAGAAATGGACGGTGTCAGAGAAGGGCTGACAAGCAGATTTGAAATGGTGGAAGACAGGATCAGTGGAATTAAAGAAAAACACTTGAATACAACTCTGTTTCAGGAAAACTCAGAAAAAAAAATAAACAAAAATGAAGAGACCCTGAGGCTTTTGTAGGATACAATCAAAAGCAAAAATTTGTGAGTGATTGGAGTTCCAGAACAGGGGGTGAAAACAGAAAACAGAGAGGATCATTGAAGAACTGCTGACAGAAAACTTCCCCAATATCATGAAAGATGGAAAGCTGGCCATCCAAGAAGCTCAATGAACCCCGTATAGGAGAGACCCCAAAAGAAAATCACCAAGGCATATCATAATCACACTCGCCAAAACCAAAGACAAACAAAGAATCCTGAGAG
>NW_004444172.1:499491-525620 GCF_000243295.1 Trichechus manatus latirostris | reverse complement strand
CTGGAAGTTCTAGCTAGAGCAATAAGGCAAGAAAAAGAAATAAAGGGCATCCAAAGTGGTAATGAAGAAGTTAAACTGTCCCTGTTTGCAGATGATATGATACTATACCTAGAAAACCCTAAAGACACCATGAGAAATCTACTGGAACTAATAGAAAGATTCAGCAGAGTAGCATGATACAAGATAAACATACAAAAATCAGTTGGATTCCAATACACCAATAAGGAGAAAGATGAAAAGGAAATCAGGAAAACAATACCATTTATAATAGCCACTAAAATATAAACTACTTAGGAATAAATCTAACCAGAGTAGTAAAAGACCTATACAAAGAAAACTACAAAAAAATACTGCAAGAAAACCAAAGGGATCTACATAAATGGAAAAACATACCATGCTCATGGAAACGTAGACTCAACATTGTGAAAATGACAATTCTACCCAAAGCAATTTACAAATAGAACTCAATCCCAGTGCAAACACCAACAACATTGTTAAAAGAGATGGAAAAACTAATCATTAAGTTTATATGGAAAGAGAAGAAGCCTCGAATAAGTAAAGCACTACTGAGGAAGAAGAATAAGTTGGAGGACTCACACTACCTGACCTCAGAACCTACTATACAGCTACAGTAGTCAAAACAGCCTGGTACTGGTACAAGGACAGATACATTGACCAATGGAACAGAATTGAGAACCCAGATGTAAATCCATCCACCTATGGTCAACTGATCTTCGACAAGGGCCCAAAATCAATCAAAAGGGGAAAAGACAGTCTTTTTAACAAATGATGCTGACAAAACTGTATATCCATCTGTAAAAAAATGAGACAGGACCTATACATCACGCCATATACAAAAACCAATTCAAAATGGATCAAAGACCTAAATATACAGCCAAACCTATAAAGTTCATAGAAGGAAAAATTGGACCAACACTACAGGCCTTAATACACTGCATTAACACGATACAAACCATAACTATTAACACACAAACCCCAGAAGATACGCTAGATAACTGGGATCTTCTAAAAATCAAACACCTATGCTCTTCAAAAGACTTCACCAAAAGCTTAAAAAGAGAACCTACAGACAGGGAAAAAATTTTGGACACTACAAGTCAGACAAAGTTCTAGTCTCCATAATCTACAGGAAAATCCAACACCTCTACAACAAAAAGATAAATTAATCCTATTAAAAAATGGGCAAAGGAAATGAACAGACACTTCACCAAAGAGAACATTCAAGCAGCCAAAAGACACATGAGGAAACGCTCGTGATCACTAGCCATTAGAGAAATGCAAATTAAAACCACAGTGAGATATCATCTCACCCCGTCATTACTGGCATGAATCAAAAACACTGGAAATAGCAAATGTTGGAGGGGCTGCAGGGAGAAGGGAACTCTTATGCACTGCTGGTGGGAATGCAAAATGCTACAACCATTTTGGAAAATGATATGGTACTTGCTTAGAAAGCTAGAAATAGACATACGATACGATCCAGCAATCCCACTCCTAGGACTATATCCTAGAGAAATAAGAGTCATCCCTCGAATAGACATATGCACACCTATCTTCATGGCAGCATTGTTCACAATAGCAAAACGATGGAAACAACCTAGATACCCATCAACAGATGAATGGATAAACAAACTGTGGTAAATACACACAATGGAATTCTATGCAACGAGAAAGGACAATGATGAATCTGTGAAGCATCTCATAACATGGATGAAACTGGAGGACATTTTGCTGAGTGAAATAAGTCAATCACATTAGGACAAATATTGTATGAGAACTTTACTGTAAAAACCCATGAAAAAGTTCACATATCAAAAGTAACAATCTTTGTTGGTTACCAGGGACGGGAGAGGTGGGGGGACATACTAAATAGGCAATAGATAAGTGGTATCTTGAGTGTAGGGTGAGACAGTACACAATACAGGGGGACCTAGCACAACTTGTACAAGGAAAGGTCATGGAAGCTCCATAGACACATCCAAACTCCCTGAGGGAATGAATTGCTGGGCAGAGGGCTGTGAGGACCATGGTCTCAGGGAACATCTAGCTCAACTGGCATAACACAGTTTATAAAGACAATGTTCTACTTTCTAACTTGGTGATTAGTGTCTGTGGTCTTAAAGGCCTGTGAGCAGCTATCTAAGATACTCCACTGGTCTCATCCCTTCGGGAGCAAGGGAGAGTAAAGAAAACAGGATACAAGGAAAAGATTAGTCTGAAGGACTAATGGTCCACAGCTACCAAGGCCTCCAACAGACTGAGTCCAGTACAGCTAGATGTTGCCCGGCTCCCACCAGTGACTGCTCTCACCGGGATCACAACAGAGGTTTCTGGATAGAGCTGGAGAAGGATGTGGAACAAAGTTCCAACTCACAAAAAAAGACCAGATTTACTGGCCTAAAGAGACTGGAGAAACTCTGAAAGTATGGCCCCCAGACACCCTTTTAGCTCCGTGGTGAAGTCACTTCCGAGGTTCACCATTCAGCCGGGGAGGGGACAGCCCCATAAAACCAAATGGGACTAATGAGGCACAGCAGTCCAGGGACAAGCACTAGAAGGCAGAAGGGGACAAGAATGCTGGTGATAGGGAACCCATGCTTGAGTACGGATAGTGTTGATGTGTTGTGAGGTTGTTAACCGTTGTCATATTGCAACATGTGTAGTAACTGTTTAATGAGAAACTATTTTCTTCTGTAAACCTTCATCTAGAGTGAGAATAGCAGCACAATTGTTAGAGCGTAGTCGATGTCACCGAACTGTGCATGTAGAAATTTTTGAAACAGTGTATCTTTGGCTACATATATTTTCACCAAAAAAAAAAAAAAAAAAGGTCGAGAAGGGAGAGGGTTGACATGTTGTGGGGTTGTTAACCAATGTCATAAAACAATATGTGTACTGACTGTTTAATGAGAAACTATTTGTTCTGTAAACCTTCATCTAAAGTACAATGAAAAAATTAAAAAAAAAAAAAAACACGAGCGGGGGTTGGTGGGGGAGAAGCTCAGGAACAGATGGTTACACTAGAATATTTTATCAAACATTCAGAGAAGAGTTGACACAAATCCTACTCCACCTCTTCAAAAACATAGAAGAGAAAGGAATACTACCAAACACTTTCTATGAAGTCACCATAACCTTGATACCTAAACCTGGCAAAGATATCACAGAAAAAGAGAAAAAATACAGACCAACATCCCTTATGAACATAGATGCAAAAATTTTCAACTAAACTCTAGCCCACAGATTTCAGATACATATCAAAAAAATCATACACCATGATCTAGTGGATTCATACCAGAATTACAAGAGTGATTCAAATTTAGAAAATCAGTTTATCCCTTACATAAATAAAACAAAGAAAAGAACCATATGATCCTATATTTGATGCAGAAAATGCATTCAATAAACTCCAACACCCACTCTTGATAAAAACTTTCAGAAAATAATTTTCTCAAAATAATTAAGAGCACATATGCAAAACCAACAGCCAACATTATGCTCAATGAGAGCCATCTTTTTCAGAACAGAAAAAAGACAAAGATGCCCATTATTGCCATTCTTATTCAACATTGTACTGGAAGTCTTAGCTATAGCAACATAAGATCAAGAGAAATAAAAGGTATATAAATCAGAAAGGAATATGTAAAACTATATTTGCTGGTGACATGATCCTGTACATAGAAACCCTAAAGATTACACAAGAAAACTTCCGGAATAGAAGAATTTAGCAAAATTGCAGGGTATATGATCAACACACAAAAATCACTTGTGTCCCTCTAAACTAACAAAGACTGCTCAAAAAACAAATCAAGCAAATACTCTATTTAAAATAGCCCACAAATTGGCAAAATACCTAGGAACTAACCTAACCAGAGACATAAAATATTTATACAATGAAAATTATAAAACATTACTACAAGAGACTAAAAGAAACTTTAAAAAAATGGAAATACATCCAATGTTCATGGATTGTTAGACTTAACATAGTGGAAATGTCAACTCTATCAAAATCGATCTTCAGATATGATGCAAACCTGATAAAAATCTCAACAATGTATTTTACTGAAATGGAAAAACTAATGACCAACATCATATAGAAAGGAGAGAAACCCCTGATGGACAAAGCAATATTGAAGAAAAAGAACAAAGCAGGAAGCCTCACAAGCCTCAATATTAAAACATACTATGCAGCCACAGTAATCAAAACAGCATAGTATATATTCAGTGATGGACACATAGGCCAGTGGAATAGTATTGAGAACTTAGAATTAAACCCAGCCATCTATGGATACCTGATTTTTGACAATTAGTCAAAGACCATTCAGTGGGAAAGAAACAGTCACTTTAATAAATGCCGCTGGAAAAACTGGATATCTACCTGCAGAAAATGAAACAGGACCCATATTTCATACCACACACAAAAACTAGCTCAAAATTGGTCAAAGAACTAAATGATAAAGTCTTGAAATTTCATGGAAGAACACACAGGGAGATAACTGTGGGACCTAAGCTTTTGTAAAACTACAATAAGAAACATAACTACAAATGCATGAACAGAAAAAGCAAAATAGATAAATGAGACCTCATAAAAATTGGAAACTTATGATTATCAAAAGATTTGATTGGAAAAGTAAATAGACAATCTACAGATGGTGAAAAATCTTCCGAAACGACTTACGTGATAAGGGTCTAATCTCTAAAATCTGTAGAAAGTTGCAACAAGTCAACAACAAAAAGACAAAGCATTCAGAAAATGGGCAAAGAACATGAGCAGGAGGTTCACTAAAATGTTCATCCAAGCAGGTATCAAACGTATGAGAGGATATTCACAATCATTAGATGTTAGAGACATGCAATTAAAAACTACACTGAGGTACCATCTTACCTGGCTAAAATGGAACTGATGAAAAACAAATCAAAAGAAACAAAAACAGATAACAGCAAACACTGTTGAACTTGTGGGTAAATTGGAATCCATATCCATTGCTAGTGGGACTGTAAAATGGTAAACCCACTATGGAAAATGGTATAGCCTTTTCTCAAAAATCTAGAAATAGAGCTGCCCTAAGTCGGGTTGATTCCAACTCATCGCAACATTATGGGACAGGGTAGAACTGCTCCATGGGGTTTCCAGGAAGTGGCTGGTGAATTCAAACTGTCAAGCTTTTGATTAGCAGCCAAGCTCTTAACTATTAAGCAATTAGCGCTCTAGTTATATACACAAAAATACATATATGCACCTATGTTCATTGCTGCTTTATTTACAATAACCAATAAGTGGAAACAACCAAAGGGCCCATCAGCAGACGAATGGATGAGCGAAGTGTGGTACATATAGACAATGGAATACTACAAAACCATCAAGAACAAAGATGAGTCTGCAAAACATATTATAACATGGATGGACCTGGAGGGCATAATGCTAAGTGAACTAAGTCAAGTATATAAGGACAAATATTGTATGATCCCTCTTTTATGAGAACACAAGAATAGGTATATAGAGACCAAAGCTCATTGGTGGTAACCAAGGAGAGATGGGTAGAGTGGGGAAAGTACACTTTAGATCACAGAGACTTGTGAATTTTTTTTTGGTGATGTGATAAGTGGCACTGAACATGGAGCGAGCTCAACACAACCAAAGAGAAACGAGTATATAAACACTTATGGAGAGGTATAGGCATATTGGTATACTGGTAGGTACAAGTGAGTACATAGGTGAGAGCACATAGAAGTATCTATTAAACACACACACACACACACACACACACACACACACACACACACTCCAGTAGCTGTTGAGTCAATTATGACTCATAGTGACCCTATAAGACAGAGTAGAACTGCTCCATAAGGCTTGCAAGGAGTGATTGGTGGATTAGAACTGCCAACCTTTTGGTTAGCAGCCTGAGCTTTTAACCATTGCACCATCATGTGTAAATCCAAATGTATGGGTGCAGGCACTTATATTCATTGGAGATACAAATACGGAAGCTCCATAGACATACCCAGGCTCTTTCCAAGATTGATTTTCTGGGTTTGAAAGCTTAGGATCATAGTCTCATGGGACAGCTCAGTCACTTGGCATAGCAGAGTTCACCAAAATCATGATCTGCATCCTAGTGAAGTGAGTAACATCTGATGTCTTAAGAACTTGAAAGCAGCCATCTAAGGCACAATTACGAGTCTCTACTTGCCAGGAGCAAAACAGTAAAAAGTAATCAAAAGCTCAGAGAGGAAACAAGTCTATATGGGCCACAACCTCATCTATTCTGATACCAAAAGTAATAAATGTTGCCCCACTACCAACACTTACTATTCTGACTGGGTCACAGTAGATGCTCCCAAATAGAATGGGAGAAAAATGTGGAGCAGAACTCAAATTCTTATTTAAAAAAAAAAAAAAAAGCCAGACAAACTGGAACAGTAGAGAACAGAGGTCTCTCTCAGACTCGCCCTGAGACACTCTTTCGACACAGAACCAAGCTGATCCCCTGGGATCACCTTTTAGCAAAAAAGCAGAGTGGCACACAAAATATAGCATATTGCCTGTAAGATTGATCAGTGCTCTACTTCAAAAACATCTGTAAGAGACCAAAAGGCCAACAATTACTCAAAAACAAAAATAAGAAGATAACAGGGCAGGGAAATTTGAGTACTGAAAATGGAATAAACAGAACACAATTAAAGAGAATGTTGACATATTTGTGATAAATGTAACTAATGTCACTGAACAATTTGCCCAGAAATTGTCAAATGGGAACCTAACTTGCTGTGTAAACTTTCACCAAAATATTATTTTAAAATATAGATATTGCAAATTAATTTAAAAAAATTAATCAAACACCCATGTAACTCCCAAGTAGATTGATTCATTTAACATCACCAGCACTGTAGAAGTCAATTACCAACCATTTCCTGATCACGCCACCCTCTCAATCCCAGCATCCCAGCAATTATCACATGTTTGACTTTTATTATAATCCTGCACTTTCTTTTCTATATATTTTAAGTATGTAACTATGCCTATGAGAAAATACAAATTACTATTTCCTCTTGGCGAACTTTATGTAAAGGAAGTCATGCAGTGTGTAGTCTATGCATTTTAATGTCATCAATGAACACTGTATTTTTATAAATCATTCATGTTGTTGCATATATTTACAGTTTGTTCAATTTTATTCCTATTTATTATTTCATAGTATAAGTAAGTATTCAGAGGTACAAAAACTGCATTGTACTATGGTGAACATTTGGGATGTTTGTGTCTCAGGACACACATACTGTTGCCCTGCACATAAGAATTCATTAGAATGGGGTTTATACCTAAAAGTATAGGGAATTTATTTAGCTCTCAAATAATTTTTCAAAGTGGATGTATCCATTTATCATTGTAACAGCAATGTGTGAAGGCATCGATGTGATGTTCCACTTCTTGACCATCAGTATTATTATCCTTTATGATTTTTACCCATTAGCTTGATGTAGAGTATGCCCTTGTAGTTTCTATTTGAATATTTATTATTATTGAGGTAGGGCATATTTTAATATGTTTATGGATTTTTCTCTTTTGAAGAGCCTTCAGGTGTCAATTGATCAATTTTCTTTTGAATTATTTGTCTTTGTTGTTATTTATTTGACATTTTCTTTTATATTAGGGATATAATCTCTTTGTCAGTTATATATCCTAAAACTATTTTCCCATTCATTAGCTTTACTTTTCCACAGTAGGTAGATTCATAGAACATCACCAGCACTGCAGAAGTCAATTACCAACTGTTTCCTGATCACACCGCCTTTCCATCCCAGCAATAACCACAAGTTTGACTTTTATTATAATCACGCACTTGCTTTTCTTGGCAAGTCCCAAATCGGTGGGTCAGCATCAGGGGCTGATGAACCCAAGATTCACAGGTCAGACAGCAGACTGCTGGCACACAGCAGCAAAGGCCAACATTCCAAGACCAGCATGTGAGACAGGCTGCTGGCCCAAGTCCCAAGAACTGGAGGTCAGATGATGATGAGCTGAATCCTGGATCCAGAACAGAGCAAAAGTCAGAGAGCTTTGCCAGGAAGTCCACATATATTGGATGCATGCCACACCCCAAAGAAAAACCCTTTTTAACTGATTGGCTACTCACATCAAATCCCATCATGGAGGTGATCACATTGCAACAGATCACATCATGGCAGTGATTGCATCATTATAAGATGGCCAGACTACACCATAACTGCCAAACTGCTGAGAATCATGGTCTAGCCACACTGACATAGGATCTTAAAGATCACATTGCCTAAGTGTCACTCAGATTTGAAGGCTTAAAGGGGAAGTATTTTATAACAATAAACAGACTATTGTCCTGGAATCTTGCCTTTCATCTCAGCTGGAATTATATCAGAATCTTATTTTCTCCTAAGTGAAATTTAATAGGATTCACACCTTAAAAGTGAGTTCACAGAGGGAATAAAGTTAGGGAAAGAAGAGACGATGCTGTAAGGAAAAGAAAAAAATCCCCCTTTTGGAATTAATCTTGGGGCAAAAAACATACTTTTGAACTCGATTTAATCTGTCCAAAAGTCAGTTTTCAGTTTGCCCAGGAAGTCTTGAAGAAATAAATTATATACTGTATGATTAGTAGGTAAAAATATTCTTTGTCCTGAAAACATTTATTACAACTCTTACAGAGGCCAGCCTCTGAATTTGGATCAAGTGACCCATTTTAGAGGAGAAAATAAGCAAAATAATTTGAGGAAAATGTGACAGGAGTTCAGTCTAATAGGCACAGAGGGTCCATAGGAAGCAGTCATAACAGATAAGGTGAGCATTGGGTTTGGGTCCATTTTGGATGGCCTCTAACGGCATTGCTCAGTTAAGGGCAATTCGGGATCCTATTCAAGCCTAAGAAATAAAACTGTCTGCACACTCTGTTCCACTGAGAGGCTGCAGAGGAAGAGTATTCTGGATTGAGTGAGAGCTCTCTGGGAAAATAAATAAATAAACCAAATCAGAGAGTTCTAAAGAGATTTGTTTAATTAGAAATGTAACTGTGTCAGGTGGAAGGGATCCCAGGGGGTAGAGCTAATTCATTTTGTATTTAAAGAGCATTCCACATTCAAAATGAACTGACTGTTTTAAAGGTGGATTAAATACCACAGATCAAAAAAGTTGTTTTAGCCAAAGTAATTTAAATACTTAAATATGTAAACCCTCTTCCGTGAGGAAGAATCAAGATTATCCCAAACAAACCCAAACCCAAACCCAAGGCTGTCAATTGAATTCTGACTCGGGGACACTACAGGACAGAGTAGAACTGCCCCATCTGTTTCCAGGGCTATAATTCTTTAAGGAAGCTGACTGCCACAACTTTCTCCCGAGGACCAGATGGTGGGTTTTAACTGCAGACCTTCTGGATAGCAGCACTTTAATTATACCAGAGCTCCTATTTTCCAAAATAAGAAAGGTAAATATGCAATGTTTTATATTAATATACAACTTTAGTTCATGATATTAGTAAAATTAATATTTAATATAGAGTAGCAAATATGTTATTTTATTAAAGCAACTCCTTTGTATTTCTGACTCTATTAAATATACTTACCTTAAACAATGAATTTAAATAGTGATATTAAGTTACTTTGAAACACTGAAAATTTGAAAAACCGCTGTTTTTGTAAGAATCCTAAGTGATATTCTAGGCAAACTTCATTTCTAGCAAAGACTTTGTAGCAAAAATAATCATTATATTTGTGTATTTTCGTTCTGATGATATTTTAATAAGATATTAAAAGTAAAATCTATGAAATATGTTTATAACCATTGAGGAACCCAAGAAACATTTATTTTTTTGGAAAATAATATTTTTACATTAAGAATTTATAAAACAATGTAAAGTTTTAGGTTCTTATTGTTTTTCAACTTAATTTCAGGGTTTATGTTTCCAATTTATATCAAAACCACAAACATAGTTGATCGTTAGGTAGACTGGGGACATTGACAGTGACTAATATCTAACTGAATCAGAGTATTCTTAACCAAATCCAAACCAACTGCCTTCCAGTGGAATCCGACTCATAATGACCTTATAGGAGGGAGTAGAACTGCCTCATAGGGTTTCCAAGGCTGTAAACCTTTACAGAAGCAGACTGCTACATCTTCCTCCCACAGAGTGGCTGGTGGGTTTGAACCACTGACCTTCTGGTTGGCAGCCAAACACTTAACCACGGTGCCATCAGGACTCCTTCAGAATATTGTTACACATTGCTTAATCATTTGGATTTCTTCCAGGGAATGGATGCTTAGATTTCAAATAAAAATATGATAACATTAAGTTTTATTCCCCTTACTAAGAACTTAAACTTTTTAAGAAAAAAGATAGTTTTGGGAAAACACACAGAGTAAATTTCTGCTCTTTCTACCCTGTCCTCTTGAGAAACACAGACATATCTTACATTTTTAATGTTATACATGGATAATTTCGCACCAAATATTTGAATTCGTACAACTAGAAAAGCTATCTTATTTCTCATTCAAAGTCATTTTATTCAGTTAACAAAGATTAAATTATTTTTTATTAAATTCTGTCATTCATAAAGTAATCCATAAAGATTTGGTTCTTTCGTCCTCTTGTGAGTCTTAATTCTTGTCTCTCTCTTAAGAGTGATGCTTTCATTTTAACGATGTCTTTTCCTTTGTTTCGGAAACACTGGTGGCATAGTGTTTAAGTGCTACTGCTGCTAAGGTTGGCAGTTCACATCCACCGCGCACTCCTTGGAAACTCTCCTGGGCAGTTCTACTCTGTCCTGTAGGGTCGCTATGAGTTGGAATTGAGCTGACGGCAATGGGTTTGGTTTTTTGGTTTCTTCCTTTATTTCAGTTCAGAATCAAATCCTGAGTACCATATTAGGTGAACACCCATTTTCTAGGATCTATATTGCTTTCAAGTAGGAAAATAGTCACAGGCTTTACCTCTCAGATCATTTAGTATCAGTAAAAGAAAATGTATACAAAGGCTATTACCCTAATTGCAGTTCTCAGTGCTGAGCAGTGATGAGTACTATAGGTGTTACAGTCCACAAAGTAGAGATAACAATATAAACCCAAATATTAGCAGAGAATTCATGGAGAAATTGCAACTTGAGAGTTTGTTTTTTGGAATTTTGTTACACTTTGATTATTACTTTTAAGGTCTCATTTCATTCATTCCTACATAATCCCGTGATACAAAAGGAAAATAAATTAGAGAATATTGTTCATGTTGTATAGCACACTGAGTAAAATTCAGAAGAATAAATTAAAATTAGTTTTAATAACAATAATAAATAGATGACGATAATAAGTAACTGTTAATAACAATAATAATAGATAACAATAATAATAGTCTTTTATAAATGCCAGGACCTCTTCAAGGTGTTTTACTTAAGTTAAATTATTTAATTCACATAAAACCATTAAATGTGGATATTGTTGCTAGCCATTTAACAGCTGAGCAACCTGTGACTTGGGAAGATTAGTTAACTTACATGAAGTCATCACACAGCTAGATGTTGTTGGAGCTACAATTCAATTCCAGTCCATCTAAATACTGTTATATAATCCTGCTACAAAGCCCTGGTGACACAGTGGTTAAGCACCCAGTTGCTATCCAAAAGGTCAAAGGTTTAAAACCTTCAGCTGCTCCAAGGAATAAAGACATGGCAATCGGCTTCCATAAAGATTTATAGCCTTGAAAACCTTATGGGGCAGTTCTACTCTGTCCTAAATTGTCGCTATGAGTCATAATCCACTCCTCAGCATTTTTTTTTTTTAACCATGCTACCACAATTCTATTCTCCTTAGGGGACAAGGTAAAGACCCATTAGGATGGAGAGATGAAAAGCAGGGTGAGGCAAGTGGCACCTCGCCTCTTGCAAAATTTAAGTAGGCACTCACTTTCAGGATTGTGTAAGTGTAAGGATGGCCCTGAGTCTCCTTATTTTGCACCTTAGGAACTTCACTGACTAGCCCTTGTCCTGACCCTGATGAAAGGGAATGGTGGGAAAAATCATTGCCAACAAAGGAGCTCAAAACCACCTCACCAAATACTCATTTTCCTAGGCAATCTGTTAAATCCTAGGGCTACAGGCTCAAAGATCATACTATCATAATTATAGGACAATAACTAATATGTAATCAGTTTAAAACTGGTAGGTAGGTGATAGGTTTTACCAATATTTTCCCATTTAATTTTCACAAGCAAAGAAGTAAAGCTTAGAACTTTAAATAGTTTCTATAGGGTTGCTATGAGTTGGAATCGACTCGACGGCAATGGGTTTGGTTTTTTTGGTTCAATGTCATGAAGATAATAAATCATGGATATAGCAGTCAAAGTCAGGTCCATTAAAAAAAAAAAAGTAGATACTGAATTGCAATCACAAAACGTATGTGCAATTGGACGAATTGCCCACACTTAGTGAGTCTTGATATTCTTAATTTTAAAGAAAAGTGAGTTTAGAAACATATATCTAAATTGTTTTTTGAGGAATAACAAAAATAATGGCAGGTGCACACAGCACAATGGGTATAACACAACAGTCAATATCTTTCCTCCTCCTGTCCCACACACTTAAACACAGATAACAGATACCTTCCATGCTAACCTTGCTTTTCCAGGGTGACCATATTTATTATTCATATCTAAATCAATGTTCCCAGGCCAATTTCCCTGAATAAAAACCTTTTATCTACTTAATATCCACCAGAAGATATTTGTTTTATTCCTCTATGAAAAATGAAGTGCTGTTGTTTAGTTGAGTTGGTTCCCACTCATAGCAGCCCTATGTACAACAGAACGAAACACTGCCTGGTCCTGCACCATCCTCACAATCGTTGTTACGCTCGAGCTCATTGTTGCAGCCATTGTGTCAATCCATCTCCTTGAGGGTCTTCCTCTTTTTTGCTGACCCTCTACTTTACCAAGCATGACATACTTCTCCAGGAACTGATCCTTTCTGGTGACGTGTCCAAAGTATGTGAGAAGTAATATCACCATTCTTAACTCAAAAGAGCATTCTGGTTGTACTTCTTCCAAGACAGGTTTGTTTGTTCTTTTGGCAGTCTATGGTATATTCAATATTCTTCTCCAATACCACAATTCAAAGGCATAATTTCTTCTTAGATCTTCCTGACTCATAGTCCAGCTTTCACATCACATGAGGTGACGGAAAACACCATGGCTTGGGTCAGTTGCACCTTGGCCTTCAAGGTGACTTCTGTGCATTGCAAAACTTTGAAGAGGTCTTTTGCAGCAGATTTGCCCAATGCAATGTGCCTTATGGTTTCTTGACTGCTGCCTCCATGGATGTTGATTGTGGATCCAAGTAAAATGAAATCTTTGACAACTTCAGTCTTTTCTCTGTTTATCATGATATTGCTTATTGGTCCAGTTGTGAGGATTTTTGTTTTCTTTATGTTGAGGTATAATCCATACCGAAGACTGTTACATTTTATGAAAAATGAAATACTCTCACAATTTTCTTTCTAAACTATCTAATATGAACTGTATTCTAGGAACCTATAAGCTTAAAGGAGCCCTGGTGGCACAGTGGTTAAGAGCTCGTCTGCTAACCAAGAGGTTAGTATTTTGAATGTACCAGCGACTCCTTGGAAACCGTATGGGACAGTTCTACTAGGCCCTATAGGGTCGCTGTGAGACGGAATCGACTAGACAGCAACAGGTAAGTTTATAGGCTTAATATCATCAAGGGATAGGAGAAGGAAACATTGAAGTAGGCAGTTGAAAATGTAAGAAAACAGTTTATGATATAATGTTTGAGAAGGTGGGCTGAGAAAATGCATACAGAATTACAGTAAGAATGTCAAGACGTGCAATTAATTTAAAGTGATATTAGGTGGCAAAGCTGAGGATTCATCTCTAGCAGTTGCCAATTGCTCCAGTGCCTGTACTGAGTCAGGTACAGCTTGATCTATCCTGGGCTGTGGTCCAAAAGAATAGTGAAATAATCTTAAAATAAATGTGAAGAGATTGTTTACTGTGATTTAACAGGAGGAAGTGGGACATACATAAATAATATCATTGTTAAAGTGCAAATAATTTCAATGATAATAAAATCCAATCTTGGCACTTCAATACAATTTAGAGAAGAGGTAAAGAAATACAGGAAGGTAAAATAAAATGCACATGTAAATCTACCTTTTCTAGAGATGAATCATCAAGAAAAACCAACAGAAGATAACCTAACTGAACTGATGGAATTTGTTCTCTTGGGCTTTGCTAACATGCCCCATTTCCAGTGGTTTCTTTTTGGATTATTTTTAATCATCTATATCATTATCCTGATGAGCAATGGCACCATATTTCTAATAACAAAAATGGATCCTGCTCTCCAGAGCCCTATGTATTTTTTCCTGGCAAATTTTTCCTTCTTGGAAATCTGCTATGTATCAGCTACTATCCCCAGAATGTTGATGAATCTTGGGACCCAGAAAAGGAGTATTTCCTTAGTTGCCTGTGCTACACAGATGTGCTTTGTTTATATGTTCGGAGGCACAGAGTGTTTGCTCCTGTCAGTGATGGCCTATGACCGCTATGTAGCCATTTGTCACCCTCTGCACTATCCTCTAGTCATGAACTACAGAGTGTGTATACAGATGGTGACTGGCTCCTGGACCATTGGAATCCCCATTATGATAGGGCTGACATATCAGGTTTTCGCTCTGCCTTTTTGTGGATTTAATCAAATCAACCACTTCTTCTGTGACATTTTCCCAGTACTCAAGCTAGCTTGTGGGGACACCTTTGTAAATAAGATGTTTGTCTACGTAGTTTCTGTGTTATTTGTCATGGTTCCATTTCTGTTGATACTTGGCTCCTACAGTAAAATCATTTCCATCGTCCTGAAGTTGCCATCAGTCACAAGTCGATCCAAAGCCTTCTCCACCTGCTCATCTCATCTTCTGGTTGTGATATTATTCTTTGGATCAGGCATTATTACATACTTAAGACCCAACAACCAACACTTACAGGGAACTGACAAAGTCCTTTCTCTTTTCTACACTATCCTAACTCCTATGTTTAATCCCATTATATATAGTCTAAGGAACAAGGATGTCATAATGGCACTGAGAAAATTGCTATGTAAATAATTCCCTTCATTAAAGAACCAGTTAAAATGTATAAGAATTGCTTTCTTATGTATTTTTAATCAAATTTTTTCAGACTTATACCTTTAACTATACCATGTGTTATGGTTTGAATTCTGTTTCCCAAAAATGTGTGTCAACTTGGCTAGGCTATGATTTTCAGTATTTTGTGATTGTCGACCATTTTGTCACGAGTCAGAATCTAATGGAAGGGAATGAGTTTGGTTTGGTGATTTTCCTGTGAGTTGTAAATCCTACCTCTATGATGTTAATGAGGCAGGATTAGAGGAAGTCTTGTTAATGAGGCAGGATACAATCTACAACATTAAGTTGTATCTTGATTCAGTCTATTTTGAGATAAAAGAGAGAAACAAGCAGACAGATACGGGGACTTCCTACCACCAAGAATGATGAACCAGGATGGGAGTGTGACCTTTGGACCCAGAGTCCCTGCACTGAGAAGCTCCTATACCAGGGGATGATTGATAACAAGACCTCTCCCAGAGCCAACAGAGGGAGAAAGTTCCCCTGGAGCTGTTGCCCTGAATTTGGACTACTAGCCTCCTGGCCTGTGAGACTAGATTTCTCTTTGTTAAGCTATACACTTGTACTATTTTGTATTACAGCAGCACTAGATAACTAAGACACCTTGTCTTTCCATACAATGACAGTTATTCCCAAGTTAAAAAACACTTGCAATATTGTCAGAAATTTCTGCTCAAATTATATAAGTGAGATATGTGTCAGCGGATAACAAATCATTCCATCATTAATTCTATAATTTCATTGTGAAATGTCCTCCCTCAATAAAAACTTTTGCTTGGGCTGACTTAATTTAGTCAGTTGTAATGCATAATCTGTTATATCTCTTAGCATAAAAATATCATTCATTTCCATGAGTGTCCATATAGTAGTGACACCCATTTTAAAAACCAGGTTGGCAATATGCATTAATTAAAATTATGAAAGTTTCCCTTCAGTACCCACAGGTGACTGGTTCCAGGACACCCACGAATACCAAAGTATGTTGACGATAAAGTCCCTTATATAAAATGCCACAATATTTGCATATAAACTATACACTACTTTCCGTATACTTTAAATCATCTCTGAATTATTTAAATTATGTAATACGATGTTAACGCTATGTAAACAGTTGTTAGACATTATTGTTTAGGGAATCGTGACAAGACACAAGGGAAACAATGCTCAAACTACAAGTGCTGGAGAGACTGAGGATCAGTGATATGACAGAAGACTGCAGCAGGGAATGTCTACATATCATTTCATCATGTGGATTTAGTGTGCTGCTAGGTCCATGACAAATTCAAGTTTTGCTTTTTGGAACTATTTTTTTCCTTTTCCAAATACTTTCAACTCGGTCGGTTGAATCCATGAATGCGGAACCCTCAGATACAAAGTGCCAACTATATACATATGAAACCCATTGCCATCAAGTCAATTCTGACTCACAGCAACCTTATATATGTATATATGTTTATACATACGTATATATGTATTTTAAATTATTAATTTTCAATAACTACATATATTTGATTATACATGTATATTTGTGTACATCTGTGTGTACACATATGTATATATATATATAGTGGCATGATGTTTAAAGCACTCTGCTGCTAAGCCAAAAAGTTCTGCAGTTCGAACTCACAAGCTGCTCCAAAGAAGAAAGATGTTTCAATCTGCTTCTGTAAAGATTTACAGATTTGGAAACCCTAAAACTATGGGGCAATTCTACTCTGTCCTGTGGGGTCGCCATGAATTGGAATCAACTTGATCGATTTGGGTTTGGTTTTGGTATACACACACACACACACACACACGCACACATTATATATATATATATATACGTATATATATACATATATATATACATGTATACATATATATCTATAAAATACTATGAAGAATGGGAATTCCAGAACACTTAATTGTGCTTATGAGGAACCTGTTGATAGACCAAGAGGCTGTTGTTTGAAGACAACGAGAGGATACTGGATGATTTAAAGTCAAGAAAGGTGTGCATCAGGGTTATATTCTTTCACCACACTTATTCAGTCTGTATACTGAGAAAATAATCAGAGAAGCTGGACTACATCACGATTGGAGGAAGACTTATTAACAACTTGAGATATGCAGATGACACAACCTTCACTGCTGTAAGTGAAGAGGACTTGAAGCACTTATTGATGAAGATCAAAGACGACAGCCTTCAGTATGGATTGCCCGTCAACATAAAGAAAACAAAAATCTTCACAACTAGACCAATAAGCAACAACATAATAAACAGAGAAAAGATTGAAGTTGTCAGGATTTCATTTTACCTGGATCCACAATCAACACACATGGAAGCAGCAATCAAGAAATCAAACAACATATTGCACTGGGCAAATCTGCTTCAAAAGATGTCTTTAAGGTGTTGAGAAGCAAAGATGACACTTTGAGGGCGCGCACACACACACACACACACACATATATATATAAACTATTAATGCTTTCACATTATTTTATAGATGAAAAAAACCAGAAGCACAAAGAGTTTTTTAACTTTTCCTGCTTCACACACAAGCAGGTATTTTAACTCACTATGCATGTTCTGAATGCCTGGTGGCACGGTGGTTAGGAGATACAGCTCCTAACCAAAAGGTCAGCAGTTTGAAACCACCAGTCACTTCTTGGAAAACTTATGGGACAGTTCTATGCTGTCCTGTAGGTTCGCTATGAGTCAGAATTAACTCAATGGTAATGTGTTTGTTTTGTTTTTTTTGTTTTTTGTTTTTTACTCATGTCCTATTTCCAGACCTGGGTTTAAGTTAAGTCTTCACCATTTAAGTTTTTGTTTGACTTGGAAAATTATTTAATCATTCAATGTCACTTTTTATATTTGAAAAAAAATATGAACCTTACAGAGTTTTCTGAGAATTAATATGCTATAAAGAGCACATCTACCATTGATTTAGTTTATCACATGACATTGTTATATCTGTAATTGTGATCACATTTGTGCTTAAGGAATTTCCTTATCATCTTCCCTTATCTACAGCCTTAGGAATGAAGATTTCACGGAGACAATTAGGAAGTTAATTAATCATCACCAAATTGCTTTTGTGCTCAATATAGTCCAAGTAAGTATTTCTTCGTTTATGCCCTATTTCCAAACACTTTTCATGTATATCATTCACTCTTTTTTGAGTGTGGTCTAAGTCAATTGTTGTTATTGTTGGTGTTAGCTGTCATTGAGTCAGAGCTTGACTCATGACAAATCCATGTCTTAACAGAATAGAACTGTGTTCCATAAGGATTTAATGGCGATAATCTTTACAGAAACAGAGAGCCAGGCCTTTCTTCTGCAGAGACACTTTATGGGTTTAATCTGCTCACCTATCCACTAGCAGCTGATTGCAAACTGCTTTTGCTATTCAGGGGTTTTCTTAAATCAATTAAAAAATCACCTACGATTTTCAATCTTTTACATGCTTTACAATCATCTCTGGAATAATATAGAAATGATGCATTTTGATTCACTTGCTCTCAGGTCATGTCACAAAAATATATTTTATAAACTTCCCATTGGACACTGTCTCAATCAGGATGAAGAAGTAAAGTTCTACATTTAGGGACTCAATACTTATTATTATTGTTTGACTTTAAGTTGTGCTTACTAATAAAAAAAAAAAACTCAAGCACATATCATTACTGCCTTTACTGTATCCTCACAACTAACTCCTTTGATTCAAGAATTGTATAAAGCACAATTCTACTTCCCCTTAACAACTTTATTTTATTTCAAGTAATGGAAAAGTTGAGGTTTGCATTATGAAGACGTTATCAGATTATTAAGTAGGAAAATGTTAAAAATATTAGCTAATGTCTATATGCATCCTTATTTTTTGAGTATTAATGTAATATAGTTCAATTAAGTGTTGAAAACAATACTGTATATCAATAAAAAGTTCAGTTTACTTCTTCAAGTCTTATATGCAAAGCTCAGTGATATCAAAAATAGGTTTAATACAATGTACTTTTTGATGACCCATTCTCAACCCTAAACTTATTCCTCCCATCAGTGTTCTCCATATTAATAAATGACTTTCATATTTACTCATTTGCTTAAACAAAGGTATAAAAGTTATTTGTTATTCTATCTACTCTCACACATATCTGTCAATAAATCCAAAATATAGCCACTTTTACCTGTGTTTTCTCTTTGAGCAATTATTGTCATTAAGTTGGTCTTTAGCAGTTATCACCAAAGGAATATACTTGTCTCATTTCTTAACCTCTTATAAGCCATTAGTCCCAGATTACCAATAGGGATTTTTAAAAAATAGAGAAATAGTTTATTTCACTTCTCTGTTTGCAAATATCCAATAGTTTTATATTACATTAATGATAAAAGTATAACTCTTTGCAAAATTTAGAAAATTCCAAACTCTCTAGCTTCATCTTTTTGAATTAAAATATATTGTAAGAGAGGGTGGAGCAAGATGGCGAAGTGAGTTGATGCTCCCATTTACTTCCCCACCAACTAACACAATTAACAAGGAATATAAACAAGCACACACAGAGGTCTGAGAACTCCAGAAGGCAGCTGAGGTGTTGGAGAGTTGGGGTGAATCCAGAAGCAGGAGAGAGGAGAGGCAGGAACATCACAGAAGCTGGGAGAACCTACCCGGTATCATCGGGAGCACTTGGTCATCACAGCCATTTTGGGACAAGACTGGGCAACACCTCAAACAAGGAATACAGAAAGGGAGCTAATCTTTGGAAGCTGTACTCTGAATTTTTTAAGACAACACAAATTGACCATAGGAGTTCATGGGCCATGCAACTGGGATGGTGCTAAGTGAGACTGTAACACCGCTAGAGAGTGCCGTTGAATATTGCTGAGGCCCGAGACAGATGAGCACTAAGACTAGGAGGAACTGCTATGATGGTGAGGCAGCAGGATGAGGGGAATAGTTCAGATTAACAGGCAACACAGAAGGAAACGCTTGGCACCCTGCCCACAGTGGGACACTGTGGGAGAGTTTGTGCAAGGGCATCCACAAGGAAAAGACACAGAGAACCTCCCAGCTTTGCCACAGGAAGATTGAGCCCCACAACTAATGTCAGCTTCTGTGACCAGTAAACACACCCTCCTGCACATGCATAATGAATTCCAAAGATCAAGCATCCAAAACTTCAGATTAAATGCTGAAAAAAAAAATCCAACAAATCTATGGATAAGAGTGCCCTCTAGTGGTTCTCAGGAGAAGACACCAAGCTCCCTGGGGTTGGGTTGATTATGACTCATAGCAACCCTGAGAGGCAGAGTGTGCTGCCTCAATGGGTTCCTTGGGCCATAAGCCTTTGTGGAGGTGGGATGCTGCATCTTTCTTCTACAAAGCCAAAGTGTCCACTTATATTCACATACAGGCCACATGCCTGAGGAAACTCCCTTTCCACTGATTGGCTGTTCACAGCAGATCCCATCATGGGGGTGATCACATATCAAATCTCAACAGGGAAGTGATCACAACGTTACATGACTGCCAAAACACTGAGAATCATGGCCCAGCCAAACTGGCACACAATCTTAACCATCACAGTATCCAATCATAAAATTTTTCCACAACATCCAGAATAACAAATTTAAAGTAAAAAAAAAAGAAAAGAGATTGTAAAAAGGCCCAAGTTCAACATAAAAATAGTAAAACACACACAATAACAAGATAAGAAGAACCAGTTTAAAAGCAAAACATGAAGAAGGGGAAATTTCAACTATGGAAGTCAAACCAAAGCAAAGAATTGGTAATTGTCAGACTATAGCGTTAAATATGTTTAAAGAAAGCTAAAAGCACACAGAATACAAACTAGTGGATATCAGAAATCAAATGGAGGAACAAAGCAAAATCTAACAACGTAATTCAAAACATCAAAAAAAAACTACGTGAACTGAAGAATAAAGCAGCTGATTTAGAAAAAGCAAGAGAAACATTTAACAATAGAATCAGACAAAAGATAGAGTAAATAAACTTGAAGACAAAATAACTAAGCTTACCAAGTTTCAAGAGAAACAAAAGAAAGGAACAAAGAAAGCAAATAAACCCAAAAGGAAATATGAGATTCAATTAAGAAATCCAACATTAGAATTACTGAAATCCCAGAGCACTATGACAACAATACAAGCATAGAAACAATTTTCCAAGGAATAATCAGAGAGAATTTCCTAACCTTAACAGAGAATCAAGCCTGCAACTATAATAAGCCACAAGAACACCAATCACAAGAGACACAAAAAGATCAACTCTAAGCCAAAGCCAAATCAAATTCTTGAAAACCAAAGCAAGGAGAGAATTCTGAAAGCAGCAAGAGAACAACACAATATACCACACCAAGGGTCTTTCAAAAGAATCAGTGCAGATTTCAACTCAGAAACTCTAGAGGCGAGAAGACAATGGAGCAACACGTATAAAATACTGAATGAAAAAAAAAAAAAAAGAATTGCCAACCAAGAATTCTTTACCAGGCAAAGTTGTATTCAAAAACGATGGGAAAATCAAGACATTACCAAACAAACAGAAGCTCTGGGAGTTTGCCACTACTAGAGATGCTTTGCAAGTACTAATCAAGGGAGTACTCCAAATAGAAAGGCAACAGTGTTAAGTAAATACCCGTATCTATACACAGGGCAAAATTAATTAATTAATAAAATTTAAAAGAGAGAGGGATCTCCAAAAAAATGCGACAACCTGGGTCATTACAAGGATCACATATATAATATTTTCAAGAAATAGATTCAATATTAAATCTCACAAACACCATTTAATTTATAAGAGATAAGCACAAAGTAAACTTATCAAAAATAGTTTGAATACTGATGTTAGTGGAGACACACCAAAAGAAATGGGGGAGGGAAGAGCATATCAAGAGTAGATTTATTTTGTTAAGGTTGCATGTTAACTGTTGTTTATATGTTAAACATTGTTGCAGCTATAAGTTGTCATGTAATATATGTGCTAACCACTTAAATCATCAAGAAAAAAACCTTCAGAAGATAAAAGGGAAGAAAGTAAAGAGGCTTATCACAAGAGAGCAACCAAATACAAACAAAAACAGAAAAATTGAAATAAAAAAGGAGACATGAAACCCTCAAAAAACAAAGAACAAAATGAGTGAGGTAGACACTTCCTTTTCCATATTAAGCTTAAATGTAAAAGGCCTAAACACCCCAGGCAAAAGGAAGAGGGTGGCAGAACGATTAAAGAAAAACATGATCCATCTTTCTGCTGTCTACAAGAAACACATCTTAGGCATAAGGACACAAACAGACTGAAAATAAAAGGATGGAGAAAAATATTCCACACAACCAATAAACAAAAAGTGGAGGGCTGGCCACACTGATATCAGATGACATAGACTGTAAGTCAAAATCTATTACAAGAGATAAAGAAGAACATTATATAATAATAAAACTGTCAGTTCAGCAAGAAGACATTACAATTATATGTACCTACCAGCAATGCACCTAAATACATGAAACAAATACTGACTCATATGAAGGGAGAAATAGACAACTCCACGATAATAGTAGGGGACTTTAACACATCACTTTCAATTATAGACAGAACATCTAAAAATGACATTGAGACTTAAATAAAACCGTAAACCAATTGGACCTAACGAACGTATATAGAACACTCCACCCAGCATCAGAACAATACACATTCTTCTCCAGTGCACATGGATCATTTTCCAGAATAGATCATATGCTAGTACAAAAGAAGTCTCAACAAATTTAAAAAGATTGAAATCACACAAAGTATCTTCTCTGACCATAATGGTATGAAGCTAGAAATCAACAACAGAAAAAAGAGAAAAAAAAAAAGACAAAAGGAAACAAATAATATACCACTAAAAATTATTGGGTCAAAAAAGAAATCGTAAGTGAACTTACAAGATTCCTAGAAACAAATGAAAATGAAAACACAACACATCAAAAATTTTGTCACACAGCAAAGCGGTACTCCAAGGGAAATTCACAGCAATAAATGCCTACATTAAAAAAAGAATAAAGATTCAAAAACATTAACTTAAAAAAAGAGTAAAATAAGCCAAAAGCTATTAGAAAAAGGGAAATAATAAAGATCAGAGTAGAAATAAACTAAATAAAAAATAGAAAAACAGTGGAAAGAATCAACAAAACCAGAAGCTGGTTTTTGGAAAGGATCAATAAAATAGACAAACCACTGGCTAGACTGATAAAGGGGAAAAAAATAGAATAACAAAATAACCAAATGAAGATATGAAGCTGATAACCACCTATCCAACAGCGATAAAGAAGATCATAACTGATTACTATGAAAAATTGTATTCCAACAAATTTGAAACCCTAAATGAAATGATCAAATTTCCTAGAAACAAACTACCTACCCAAACTAATACAAACAAAGGTAGAAAATTTACACAGACCCATCACAAAACAGGAGGTCAAAGATGTCATCAAAAAAACTGCCAGCAACAACAACAAAAAAATCCACTACCAGATGTCTACACTGGATAATTCTATCAAACATTCAGAGAACAGTTGACACCAATCCTACTCAATTTCTGCAAAAATATAGTAAAGAAAGGAACACTACCAAACCCTTTCTATGAAGCAGCATAACCCTGATGCCTAAACTGGGCAAAGATATCACGGATAAAAGAAAATTACAAACCAGTATCCCTTATGAATGTAGATGCAAAAATTTTCAACTAAATTCTAGCCAACAGGTTTCAGCCACATAGCAAAAAAAAATCATACACCATGATTAAGTGGAATTCATACCAGGATTACAAGGGTGATTCAAGTTCAGAAAACCAATATAACAAACTACAAAAATGAAACAAAGAAAAGAATGAAATGATCCTATCAACTGATGGAGTAAACGCAATGAATAATATTCAACACCCTCTCCTGATAAAAATGATGACACAAACATATATACGTACACCTATGTTCATTGCTGTTTTAATCACAATAGTAAATAAATGGAAACAACTGGAGTGCCCATCAACAGATGAATGGATGAGCAACTTGTGGTACTACTCAACCATAAAGAACAAAGATGAGTCCACAAAACATATTATAACATGGATTGATGTAGAGGGCATAATGTTAAGTGAACTGAGTCAAGCATATAAGAACACTATTGTATGATCCCTCCTTTATAAGAACACAAGAATAGATACATATAGAGATACCATTGTTCATTGATGGTAACCAGGGAGATGAAGAGGGAGAGGCAAAGTACACTTTAGATCATAGAGACGTGAAATTTTTTTTTTTTTTTTGTGATGGGAAAAATGGTGCTGAATGTGGATGTAGTGAGCACAGCACAACCAAAGTGAAAGCAAGTGTTTGAGCACATATGGTGGAGGGGTGCAGGCAAACTGGTATATGGGTAAGTAAAGTGTGTATGTAGGTGAGAGCAGAGAGAAGTATCTATTAAGAAAACAGCAACAACAACAAAATACACCAGTGGCCATCTATCTGTTTTGACACGTAGCAACACTGTAGGCTGAGCAGAAGTGCCCCAAAGGGTTTCTAAGGAGTGGCTGGTGGATTAGAACTGCCAACCTTTTGGTTAGTAGCCTGAGCTCTTAACCTTTGTGCCACCAGGGGACTCCATAAGTATGTGTAAATCCGAATATGTGGGTTCGGTCACACATAGTCACTGGAGACACAAATACGGATATTCCATAGACATAACCATACTCCTTGCAAGACTGGTTTTCTGGATTTGAAAGCTCACGACTAGGGTTTCATGGGACAACTCAGTCAACTGGCATCACATACTTTACCAATATTATGACCTGCATCCTAGTGAAGTGAGTAGCATCTGCGGTCTTAAAAACTTGCAAGCAGCCATCTAAAGCACAATTATGAGTCTCTACTTGCCAGGAGCAAAACAGTAAGAAAGTAATCAAAAACTCAGGAAAGAAACAAGTCTACGCAGGTTGTAAACAAGTCTACAACCTCATCTATGCTGATACCAGGAATATTGAATGGTGCCTGGATCACAATAGATGGTCCTGGATAGAATGGGAGAAAATGTGGAGCAGAACTCAAATTCTTATTTAACCAATAAAAGAAAAAAAGGTAGACAAACTGGCACCTTAGAGAACAGAGGCTCCCTGTGACTATCATCCTGAGACTCTCTTTCTACCTAGAACCAAGCCTATCCTACAAGATCACCCTTTAGCAAAAAAGCAGAGTGGCACACAAAATAAAGAATATTACTTGTAAGATTCTTGCTCTACTTAAAAACCATGTGCATGGGACCAAAAGGTCAACAATTACTCAAAAGCAAAGGTGAGCAGATAAGGGGGCAGGGAAGGTAGAGTCCGGGAAATGAAACAAACAGAACACAATTAAAGAGAATGTTCACATATTGTTGTGATAAATGCAACTAATGTCACTGAACAATTGGTGTGGAAATTGTCAAATGGGAACCTAACTTGCTTTGTAAACTTTCACCAAAAACTTAATAAAATATTATTTTAACAAATATATATTGCAAATTAATTTAAAAAATTGAAACAAACACCCATCTAACTCCCAAGCAGGTTGATTCATAGAACATCAATAGCACCGTAAAAGTCAGTTACCAACATTTTCCTGCTCACACCACCCTTCCATTCCAGCATTAACCACAAGTTTGACTTTTATTATAATCAAGCATTTGGTTTTCTATATATTTTCACTATGTAACTACGCCTATCAAAAAATACAAATTACTATTCCCTGTTTGCAAAGTTTATGTAAAGCAACTCATCCAGTTTGTATTTTATCCATTTTAATTCCATCAATGAACATTGTATTTTTATAAATCATTTGTGTTGCTGCATACATTTACAGTTTGTTCAATTTTGTTCCAGCTTATTATTTCATAATAGAATTATTCAGAGTTTTTTAAAATGCATT
>NW_004444172.1:496920-497882 GCF_000243295.1 Trichechus manatus latirostris | reverse complement strand
TTAAGAATATTTTATTTATAAAAGGAATTAGTACTTTATCTGAGATATGATTTATAATTATTTTCCCCACTTTGTTAATTGTATTTTGGCTTTACTTTTAGTGCTTGTTTATTGTGAACACATGGAGCTACTACTTTTACATAGTTAATTATTTTTTGATCATTTTTGTCCTGCAATCTAAAATATTAGTCATAATTAGACAAAGCTTCCTTACTCCAAAGTTATATTTAAAAAAATCTTTCTCTTAGAATATTTTATTCTTTAATTTTTTAAATATTTAAAGTAGGGTAACATTTGGAGTCTTTCCTGCCATCCTATGAAGTATTCTAAAAATTTATCTTTCTTCCTCAAAGCCTATCCAAGTATCCCAGCAATATTTATTTTAAAAGTCCATATTTCACCTATTTAATTTGCTATCTTTATTATATGACATGCGTATTTGAGTCTTCCACTTGTGCCATCAGAACATATCACTATTTATGCCCAAATTCCTCGCTTTCAAAACACAAACACACACACAAACACACACAAACCTGTTGCTGTCAAGTCGATTCCAACTCATAGAGACCCTACAGGAAAGAGCATAACCGTCCCTTAGGGATTCCAAGGAGCAGCTGGTGGATTCAAATGGCCAAGGTTTTTGGTTAGCAGCTGACCTCTTAATTACAGTGCCATCAGGGCTCCACATGCATGATATAACCCTGTGCAAATTGTGAGACTTTAGAAGTTCCCGTTTAGCTTAGATACTTCCGGGATGTGCACCTACTGTAGCTCAGGATTGGCTGGCATTTCACAGCATTGCTGTGTTCTGCCACACCTGATTCCCATGGGAGGCCTTGCTCACCGCCCACTCTTCACTCACTTTCCGTGTTTTCAAGGCCATAGTTCCTGATACCTTTCAATTAACTTCCCTAATCACTCTCTGTTATTATAATATTATAGGGTTTCCCTCTTCCGGAGAC
>NW_004444172.1:493836-494898 GCF_000243295.1 Trichechus manatus latirostris | reverse complement strand
GATATTAATTACTTTGAAACACTGAAAATTTTAAAAGCTGCTATGTTTTTGTAAGAATACTAAACAATATTAGAGGAAAACTTCATTTCCAGCAAAGATTTTGTAGCAAATAATCATTTATGTGTTTTTGTTCCAATGATATTTTAATAAGATATTTAAAGTAAAACAATCCATAAAATAAATTTACAACCATTGAGGTTTCCAAGAAAGTTATTTTAAAGAAAATGATATTTTTATGTTAAAGAATTTATAAAACAATGTAATGTTTTAAGGTCATATTGTTTTTCAAATTAATGTCAGGGTTTATGTTTCAAATTTATACCAAAAATACAAACGTAGTTGAGGTTTAGGTAGATTGGGGACAGTGACGGTGACTAATATCTGACTGAATCAGAAGATTGTTTACCAAAACCAAATGTGTTCCCTTCGAGAGGATTCCAACTCATAACGACCATACAGGATAGAGTAGAACTGCCTCACAGGATTTCCAAGGCTGCGAATCTTTCTGGAAGCAGACTACCATATCTTCCTGCCAGAGAGCGGCTGGTGGGTTTGAAGCACCGACCTTTTGGTTAGTGGATGAACACTTAACCACCGTACCACCAGGACTCAGTCAGAATATGGTTACGTATTGCTTAATCATATGGATTTTTTTCCGGGGAATGGATGCTTAGATTTCAAATAAAAATATGATTACATTAAGTTTTATATCCTTTAAGTAATAAGAAATTAAACTTTTTCAAGAAAGAAGAGTGATATAAACAGTTTTGGGAGAACACACAGGGTAAGTCTCTGCTCTTTCCACCCAGCTGCCTTTAGAATAATGCAGTCAAATCTTACATATTTCATGTTATACACGTGTAATTTCATCGCCAAAAAGTTGTTTGTATAATTAGAAATGCTATTTCATTTAGCACTTACAGTGATTGTATTCAATTATCAAGAATTAAATGATTTTTATTAAATGCCATCATTTCTAAAGTAATACATAAAAATTTGATGCTTTTGTCCTCTTGTGAGTCTTAATTCTTCTTCCCCTGTTAAGAGTTATTCTTTCATTTT
>NW_004444172.1:472934-493373 GCF_000243295.1 Trichechus manatus latirostris | reverse complement strand
AACAATAATAATAGTATTTGGATCATAACAGTACTAAGTAACTGTTAATAATAATAATAACATATAACAATAATAATAGTCTTTTATAAATGCCAGTTCTTCTTCATGGCATTTTACTTATATTAAAAGATTTAATTCACATATCAACCCTAAATGTTAGTATAGTTGTTAGCCATTTTACAGATGAACAAATTGATAAGGTAAGATTAATTACCTTGCATGAATCCATCACACAGCTCTATGTTGTTGGAGCTATAAATCATTTCCAATCCATCAGGGAAATACTATTCTTTAAGTGTGGCATGAGTCCCTGGTGGTGCAGTGGTTAAGCGCTCAGCTGTCAACCAAAAGGTCAGAGGTTTAAACCTAGCAGCTGCTCTATGGGAGAAAGACATGGCAGTCTGCTTCTGTAAAGATCTACAGTCTTGGAAATTCTATTGGGCAATTCTACTCTGTCCTATAGAGTGGCTATGAGTTGGAATGAACTCCCTTGCAAAGGATTTTTCTTTTGTTTTTTTTTAACCACAACACCATACTTCTGCTCTGCTTAGTGGACAAGATGCAAATCTATTAGGATGGAGAGATGAAAAGCAGGGTGAGGCAAGAGGCGCCTGGGATGCGAAATTTAAAGAGGCACTCACTTTCAGGATTGTGCAACTGCAAGGATGGCCCTGATGCCTCCTGAAATTATGGGCCTTAGGAGCCTCACTGACTAGCCTTTGTCTTGGCCCTGATCAAAGGGAATAGTGGGAAAAATAATTATCAACCAAGGAACTTAAAAGCATTTGATCAAAATCCAATTTTACTAGGCAATCTGTTAAATCCTAGAGCTACAGGTTTAAAGAACATACTATCATAATCATAATTATAGAGCCATAACTAATAAGGAAACAGTTTAAAATTGGTAGGTAGGTGATAGATTTTGGCAGTATTATATCATTTAATTCTCACAAACAAAGAAGCAAACCTTAGAAACTTGAAATAATTGTTTAATGTCACACAGATAATACAGGCATACCTTGGACATGTTGTGGGTTCAGTTCCAGATTACTACAATAAAGCGAATATGGCAATAAAGCAAGTCACATGAAGTTTTTGCTTTTCCAGGGCATATAAAAGTTATTTTATGCTATACTGTATTCTATTAAGTGTTTAATAGCATTATGTCTAAAAAAACAATGCAAATAATTTAATTAAAAGATACTTTATTGCTGATAAATGCCAACCAACATCTAAGCCTTCAACACTTTGCAATCTTTTTGCTGATAGAGGATCTTGCACAATGTTGATGGTGGCCGACTGATCATCAGGGTGATGGTTGCTGAAGGTTGGGGTGGCTGTGGCAATTTCTTAAAATAAGACAACAGTGAAGTTTGCCACATCAATTGACTCTTCCTTTCACGAAAAGTTTCTCCATAGCATGCAGTGCTGTTTGACAGCATGTTACCCACAGTAGAACTTCTTTCAAAATTGGAGTCAATCCTCTCAAACCCTGGTGCTGCTTTATCAACTAAGTTTATGTAATATTTTAAATCTTCAACAATGTTCACAGCATCTTCACCAGGAGTAGAGTCCATCTTAGGAAAGCACTTTCTTTGCTCATCTCTAAGAAGTAACTCCTCATCCATTAAAGTTCTATCATGAGATAGCAGCAATTCAGTCACATCTTCAGCCTCCACTTCTAATTCTAGTTCTCTTACTATTTCCACCACGTCTACAGTTATTTCCTCCACTGAAGTCTTGAACCCCTCAAAATCATCCTTGAGGGTTAGAATCAACATCTTCCAAATTCCTGTTAATATTGATATTTTGACCTCCTCCCATGAATCATGAATGTTTCTAATATCATCTAGAATGATGAAGTCTTTCTGGAATATTTTCAATTTACTTTTCCTAGATCCAATCAGAGGAATCACTGTCTATGGAAGCTATAGTTTTACAAAATGTATTTCTTAAATACTAAAACTTGAACATGGAAATTACTCCTTGATCCATGGGATGCAGAATGGATATTGTATTGGCAGGCATGAAAACATCAATCTCCTTGTATATCTCCATCAGAGCTCCTGGGTGACCATGTGCATTATCAAATAGCAGTAATATTTTGAAAGGAATTTTTTTTTCCTGAGCAATAGATCTGTAACAGTGATCTTAAAATATTTAGTAAACCATGTGGTAAACACATGTGCTGTCATCCAGGCTTTGTTGTTCCATTTACAGAGCACAGGCAGAGTAGATTTACCCATATTCTTAAGGGATCTAGATTTTTGGAATGGTAAATGAGCGTTGGCTTCAACTTAAAATCACCAGCGGCATTATCCCCTAACAGGAGACTCAGTCTGTCCTTTGAAGCTTTGAAGTCAGACATGGACTTTCCTCTCTAGCTGTGAAAGTCCTAGATGGCATCTTCTTCCAATATAAGGCTGTTTTGTCTACATTGAAAATCTGTTGTGTAGTGTAGCCACCTTCATTAATTCTCTTAGCTGGATCTTCTGGATAACTTGCTGCAGCTTCTACATCAGCACTTGCTGTTGCCCCTTGCTCTTTTGTGTTATGGAGATGGCTTCTTTCCTTGAACCTCATGAACCACCCTCTGCTAGCTTCAAAAGTTTCTTCTGCAGCTTTCTCACCTTTCTCAGCCTTCATAGAATTGAAGAGAGTTAGGGCCTTGCTCTGGATTAGGCTCTGGTTTAAGGGAATGTTGTGGCTTGTTTGATCTATACAGACCACTAAAATATCATCCTTATCAGCAATAAGTCTGTTTCACTTTCTTATTGTTGATGCTTTAGCTGGAGGAGCACTTTTAATTTCCTTCCAGAACTTTTCCTTAGCATTCACAGCTTGACTACGGTTTACTGCTAGAGTACTTGCTTTAGGCCTATCTCAGCTTTCAACATGCCTTCCTCACTAAGCTTAATCATTTCTAGCTTTTGATATTACATGAGAGAATTGAGACACTTTGTTTCACTTGAACACTTAGAGGTTTTTGTAGGGTTATTAATTGGCCTAATTTCAATATTGTCATAGCTCAGGGAATAGGGAGGCTCTAGGAGAGGGAGAGAGTTGGGGGAATGGTTGGCCAGTGGAGCAGCCAGTACACAAACAATATCGATCGATTAAGTTTGCCGTCTTGCATGGGTGTGGTTCATGGCACCCCAAAGCAATTACAACAGTAACATCAAATATCACTGATTACAGGTCACCATAACAGATATAATAACAACGAAATATTTTGAAATACTGCGAGAATTACCCAAATGTGACACAAAGACAGGAAGTGAGCACATGCTGTTGGAGAAATGCCACCAACAGAGTTGCTAGATGCAGGTTGCTATAAACCTTCAACCTGTTAAAAAAAAAAAAAAAAGTAATATCTTTGAAGTACTATAAAGCAAAGTATAAGAAAATGATGTATGCCTGTAAATCATGGAGGTAAGAGTCATACTCAAGTCCATTAAAAAGGAAAAATAGATACTGAATTGCAGTCACAAAACCTATGTGCATTTGGTCGAATTATCCACTCTAAGTGAGTCTAAATATCCTTATATCTAAAGAAAAGTGAGGTTAGAAACAGTTGTCTAAAGTGTTGTTTTTTGAGGAACAACAAAAATAAAGGTGAGTACACACAGCACAATGGGCATAACATAACAGCTAATATCTTTTTTCTTCCTGACCCATACCCACACACACTGGTAAAAAAATACCTTCCATGCTATCATAGTTTTCTCAGGGTGACTACATTTATTGTTCTTATTTGAATCAGTGTTCCCAGGCTAATTTCCCTGAATAAAATCCTATTATCTTACCCACTTAATATCCTGCAAAAAGATACCTGTTTTATTCCCCTATGTAAAATGAAATACTCTCACAATTTGCTTTCTAAACTACCTAATATGAACTGAATAATAGGAATGTATAGGCTTAAAATCATCAAGTAATGGAAGAATGAAGTGTTGAAATGGGCAGTTGAAAATGTATGTTAGAAGAGAGTTTCTTACATAGTGTTTGAGAGGTTTCACTGGAAAATACATAGGGAAGTACAATAGGTTAGTTAAGACATGCAATTAATTTACACTGAGACTAGATGGAAAGCTGAGGGCTCATCTCCAGCAGTTGTCAATAGCTCCAGTGCCTGTGCTGAGTCAGGGATAGCTTGATCTATCTGGGTTGTGCTCCAAAAAGTATAGCGAAATGATCTTAGAGTAAATGTTAGGTCACTGTTTACTGTGATATAACAGAAGGATGTGGGACATATATAAATATTATCATTCTTAAAATGCAAACAATTGTTGTGGTCATAAAATCCAATCCGGACACCTCAATATAATTTAGGGAAGAGAAGAGATACAGGAAGGTAAAAGGAAATGCACATGTAAATTTACCTTTTCCACAGATGAATCATCAAGAAAAACGACCAGAAGATAATCTAACTGAACTGATGGAATTTGTTCTTTTAGGCTTTGCTGATATGCCTCATCTCCAATGGTTTCTTTCTGGATTATTTTTAATCATCTATATCATTATCCTGATGAGCAATGGGACCACATTTCTAACAACAAAAATGGATCCTGCTCTCCAGAGCCCTATGTATTTCTTCCTGTCAAATTTTTCCTTCTTGGAGGTCTGCTATGTATCAACTACTCTCCCCAGAATGCTGATGAATCTTGGGACTCAGAGAAGAAGAATTTCGTTAGTTGCCTGTGATACACAGATGTGCTTTGTTCTTATGTTTGGAGGCACTGAGTGTTTACTCCTGGCAGTGACGGCCTATGACGGCTATGTGGTCATTTGTAACCCTCTGCACTATCCTCTAGTTATGAACCACAGAGTCTGTATCCAGTTGGTTTCTGGCTCCTGGACCATTGGAACCCCCATTATGATAGGGCAGACATATCAGATTTTCTTTCTGCCGTTTTGTGGATCTAACCAAATTAACCACTTTTTCTGTGACATTCCCCCAATACTCAAGCTGGCTTGCGGGGACACCTTTGTAAATGAGATGTTTGTCTACATAGTTTCTGTGTTATTTGTCATGGTTCCATTTCTGTTGATACTTGGCTCCTACAGTAAAATCATCTCCATCATCCTGAAGTTGCCATCAGCCACAAGTCAAGCTAAAGCCTTCTCCACCTGTTGATCTCATCTGACGGTTGTGGTGTTATTTTTTGGATCAGGTATTATTACATACTTAAGACCAACACCAGACACTCAGAAAGAGCTGGCAATGTGTTTTCTCTTTTCTACACTGTCCTTACTCCTATGTTTAATCCCTTGATATATAGTCTAAGGAACAAGAATGTCATAATGGCACTGAGAAAATTGCTATGTAAGTAATTCACTTAACAGAAGAATGAATTAAATGTATAAGAATTGCTCTCTTTCATATTTTTAATCAAATTTCAAAAGATGTATACTTTTAATTACATCTTGTATTATGGATTGATTGTGTCCTCAAAAAATGTGTCAATTTGGCTATGCTATGATTCCCAGCACTGTGCCATTTCCCGTCATTTTGTCATTTGAGTGAATCCAATAGAAGTCAATGGATTTTGTTTTGTGATTTTCCTATGTGTTGTAAATCCTACCTTTTTGATGTTAATGAGGCAAGATTAGAGACAGTTATGTTAATGAAGCAGGACTCAAATCACAACTTTAGGTTGTATTTTGAGTAGATTGCTTTTGAGATATAAAAGAGAGAAGCTAACAGAGAGACAGGGGGACCTCATACCACCAAGAAGTATGAACCAGGAGGGGAGCCTGTCCTTTGGACCTGGGTTCCCTAAGCAGAGAAGCTCCTAGACCAAGCTCCTAGACCTTAAGACAAGGACCTTCCCCCAGAGCCTACAGAGAGAGCAAGCTTCTCCTGGAGCTGTCACCTGGAATTTGGAATTCTAGCCTCCTAGACTGTGAGAATAAATTTACATTTGTTGAGCTATACACTTGTGGTGTTTCTGTTATAGTAGCCCTAGATTACTAAGACACCTTGTCTCTCCATACAGTGACAGTTATTTCCAAGTTTAAAATCACTTTTAATGTTGTCAGAAATTTCTGCTCAAAGTATCTATGTAATGTATGTATCAACAGATAGAAAATCATTCCAAAAGTAATTATATCATTTGGTTGTTCAGTGTGCTCTCTCAATAAGAACTTTTGCTTGGGTTGATTTAGTCGGTTGTGATGTATAATCTGTTATATCACTCAGCTTAAGCCATATCATTCATTTCTATGTGTGTCCATACACTTGTGACATCCATTTTAAAAACCAGGTTTACAATATGCAAATATATATACATATATGTATAATTTTTTTTTAAACTTGGATCCACAATCAACACCTATGGAAGCAGCAGTAAAGAAATCAAACAGTATATTGTGTTGGCCAAATCTACTGCAAAAGGACTCTTTAAGGTGTTGAGAAGGAAAGATGACACTGTGAGGACCCCGATATATATGTTGTATGTGTATGTATATATATACAATACATAGATATGTACGTGTATATGTATACATATATACATATGTGCGTGTGTGTCTGTGTGTGTATAAAGTGTTAATTCTCTCATAGTATTTTATAGATGGAAAAAACCGAGACACACAGAGTTTGCATAATTTTTCCTGCTTCACACACATGCAAGGATTTTAACTCACTACACCTAATCTGTATCCCTGGTGGTGCAGTGATTAGAAGCTATGGCTCCTAACCAAATGGTCAGAAGTTCAAATCCACGAGCTGCTCCTCGGAAAACACTGTGGCAGTTCTACTCTGTCCTTTAGGGTCACTATGAGTTTGAATTGAATGGATAGAACGTATTAGCTTTTTGTTTTTTACACATGTTCTGTTTCTAGGCCTGGATTTGAGTTACGCCTTCATCACTTAAGTTTTCGTTTGACTTAGAACATTATTGAACCATTCAATGTCATTTTTTACGTTTGCCTATATATATATAAACCTTACAGAGTTTTTGTGAAAATTAATACGTTGTAAAGAGCACATCTACCATTGATTTAGATTATCGTATTACGTTGTTATATCTGTAATTATGATCACATTTGTGATTAAATAGTTTTCTTAGCATCTTCCCTTATCTGAAGCCTTAGGAACAAAGATATCATGGGGGCAATTAGGAAGTTAGTTAATCATCACCAAACTGCTTTCACACTCAATGTAATCCAAATACTTATTTCTTCATTTATACTCTATTTCCAAACACTTTTCGTATATATTGTTCACTCTTTTTCGAGTGTGGTCTAAGTCAATTGTTGTTATTGTTTGAGGTAGCTGTCATCAAGTCAGAGCATGACTCATGGCAAATTCATGTGTAACAGACTAGAACTGTGCTCCATAAGGTTTATTTGGTGGTAATCTACAGAAGCAGATAGCCAGTTCTTTCTTCTGCAGCGCTGCTGGATGGGTTCAATCTGCCAACCTTTACTCTAGCAGCTGGTTGCAAACCACTTGTGCTATCCAGGTTCCTTCTTAAACCAACTAAACTTTGCCTATTTTATGATGTTCAATCTTTTGCAGGCTTCACAATGATCTCTGTGTTAATACAGAAATGATGCATTCTCATTCACTTGGTCTCAGGTGGTGTCCGAAAAATATATCCTAAAAACTTTCCGTTGGACAGTATCTCAGTCAGGATGGAGAAGTACAAATCTACATTTAGGGATTCAATACTGATATCGTTCTTTGACCTTAAGCTATACTTAATAATGAAAGACTGCAAACACATAACTACCTTTACGATATTCTCGCAACTCACCCTTTGTGTGTGTGTGTTTTAGGTGAAAGTTTACAACTCAAGTTAATTTCTCATACAAAAATTTATGAACATATTGTTTTGTGACATTAGTTACAATTTCCGCAATGTGACAGCACACTCCCGTCTTCCATCACAGGTTCCCTGTGTCCATTCAACCAGTTTCTGTCCCTTCCTGCCTTCTCATCCTGCTTTTGGATAGGAGCTGCCCATTTGGCCTTGTATATCTGATGAACTAAGAAGCACATTCCTCACCTGTACTTTTTTTTTTTTTTTTTTAATGCTCCTGTCTAATCTTTGCCCTAAGAATGGGCTTTCATAATGGTTTCAGCTCTGGTTTAGCAGTGCATGTGGGGGCCATAATTTTGGGGGTTACTCCAGTATCTGTCAGCACATTAAGTCTGGTCTTTTTTCATTAATTTGAGTTCTGTTCTACATTTTTCTCCTGCTCTGTCTGGGATTCTCTGTTGTGTTCCTCGTCAGGGCAGTCATTGGTGGTAGCCATGCAACATCCAGTTCTTCTTGTCTCAGGCTGATAGAGTCTCTGGTTCATGTGTTGCTTTAGTCCTTTGGGCTAATGTTTTCCTTGTGTCTTTGCTGTTCTTCATTGTTCTTTGCTCCAAGTGGGATGGGACCAAATGTTTTATCTGAGATGGCTGCTCACAAGCTTTTAAGATCCCAGATGGCACTCACCGAAGTGTGACGTAGAACATTTTCTTGATAAACTTTGTTCTGCCAGTTGACTTAGATGTTCCCAGAAACTATGGTCCCCAGGCTCCAGTCCCAGCTAGTCTGTCCCTCAAAGTGTTTGAATGTGTTCAGGAAACTTTTTAGCTTTTGCATTGGTCCTGTTGTGCTGACCTCCCCTGTAGTGTGTGTTGTCCTTGCCTTCACCAAAATTGATCTTTGTTTCCTTCCTAGTGAGTTCCCCTCCTTCCCTCTCCCCATCCTCATAACCATCAAAGCATGCTTTTTTTCTGTGTTTAAACCTTTTCTTGAGTGCTTATAATAGTGGTTTCATACAATATTTGTCCTTTTCTGACTGACAAATTTCACTTAGCATAATGTGCTCCAGATTCATCCACGCTGTGAGATGTTTTGCTGATTCATCATTGTTCTTTAACATTGAGTAGTATTACTTTGTGTGTGTGTACCCTAATTTGTTCATCCATTTGTCTGTTAACGGGCGTTTAGGTTGTTTCCATCTTTTTGTTATTGTGAATAGTGCTGCAATGAGTATGGATGCTCATATGTCTATTCTTTTGGGTATATTCCTAGGACTGGGATTGCTGGATTGTATGGTATTTCTGTTTCTAGCTTTATAAGGAAGCCTCAAATCGTTTTCCAAAACGGTTGTACCATTTTATATTCCCACCAGCACTGCATAAGATTTCCAATCTCTCCACAACCTCTCCTACATCTGCTACTTTGTGTTTTTTTAGGTTAGTGCCAGCCTTGTTGGGGTGAGATGGTATCTTATTGTAGTTTTGATTTGCATTTCTCTAATGGCTAACAACCTTGAGCATTTTCTCACATGTCTGTTAGCTGTTTGAATTTATTTTTAGTGAAGTGTCTGTTCATTACCTTTGCCGATTTTTAATTGGAATATTTATATTTTTTTGTTGAGGTGTTACAGTATCCTATAGATTTTAGAGATTAGACACTGATCGGATATGGCATAGCCAAAAATTTTTCCAAGTCAGTAGATTATCTTTTTATACTTTTGCTGAAGTTTTTTGACGAGCATTAAGTGTCTGATTTTTAGGAGCTCCTAAGTAGCTAGTTTGTCTTCAGGTGTTTGTGCATGTTAGTGATTGTACGCATACTGTTTATGCCATTTATTAGGGCTCCTAGCATTGTCATTATTTTTTCTTCCTATCATTATCATTTTACAATTTATATTTAGGACTTCGATCCACTTTAAGTTAGTTTTTGTATACGGTGTGTAGTATGGGTCCCGTTTCATTTTTCTCTTGGTACGATCAATAACACCCGCCAGTATGGCAACTCACTTCTTTACCAGTTGATCCAGAGGCATAAGGAGCCCAAAGTGACCAGGTGGCATATTTAGCTTCCAGTTCAGTTGAGTCAGTGATGTGTCTCCAGATGGGAGGAATCCTCCCTTTGGAACTAAGACCTCAAGACCTGCAGAGCATAAGGTCATGGAGACACAAAGCAAAATCTTGTGAGGGGGTCACTAGGGGTAATACTGAGTACTGCCACTCCCATTTTAACCCCTTGATTCCTAGGCCCATGAATCCTGGCTATGGGAGAAAGAGCACCATATATTGGATGCTGGTTTAGAGCATATACAGCCTCCTGGTGAACATTGCCCCAACCCTGCAAGGTATTGCCACCGAGCTTGCGCTGTAAGTGTGTCTTTAGAAGGTCATTCCATCATTCTATCAAGACAGCTACTTCAGGATGATGGGGAAGATGGTAAGACCAGTGAATTCCATGAGCATGGGCCCACTGCTGCAGTTCAATTTCTGTGAAGTGACTCCCTTGATCTGATGCAATGCTGTGTGGGCTACCATGACAGTGGATAAAACATTCTGTAAGTCTAAGGACGGTAGTTCTGACAGAAACATTGCTTACAGGGAAGGCAAATCCATATCCAGAGTAAGTGTCTATTCCAATAGGGACAAAACGCTTCCATTTCCAAGACAGAATTGGTCCAATGTAATCAACTTGCCACAGGTTGATGGCTGATCACTTTGAGGGATGTTGCCATATCAAGGACTCAGTGTTAGTCTCTGCTGCTGGCAGATTGGGCACTTCACAGTGGTTGTAGCCAAGTGGGCCTTGGTGAGTGGAATTCCATGATGCTGGACCCATGCATAACCTCCATCTCTGCCACCATGGCCGCTTTGTTCGTGAGCCTATTGAGCAAGGATGGGGGTAGCTGGGGAAAAAGGATGAGAGGTTTCCACAGAATGTGTCATCCTATCCACTTCATTGTTAAAATCCTCCTCTGTTGAGGTCACCCTTCGGTGAACATTCATATGAGACACTAGTATCTTCATTTCTTTGGCCCATTCTGAGAGGTCTAGCCACATACCTCTTCCCCATAAATCCTTGTCTTCAGTTTTCCAATCATGTTCCTTCCAAGTCCTTGACCATCAAGCCAAACCATTGCCCATGGCCCATGAATCAGTATACAATTGCACATCTGGCCTACAATTGCACATCTGGCCAATTCTCCTTCCAAGCAAAGTGAACAACCAGGTGTACTGCTTGAAGTTCTGTCCATTGCGAGTAGTTCTCTTCACCACTGTCCTTCCAGAAGATGTCAGAATGGCTGTAGTGCTGAAGCTGTCCACTTTTGAATGGTGCTTGCATATCGAGCAGAATCATCTGTAAACCAGGCACAAGTTTTCTCTTCCTCAATCTACTGATAATAAGGAACTCCCCGTGATGACATAGGCGGAGTTCAAGATGAAAGGTAATGTGACAGGAGTGGAGACCTTGGACATTTGGGCTCTTCCTCATGCTACTTACTTGTGCCTTCAGGTCCTGCTTAGATCCAACCTTGTATATACAAATTCCATTTTAATGATGGAGTGTTGCTGTGCACGTCCAACTTTATCATTCTGTGGGTTAAACAACACTCAGTTCATGATGGGCAGCTTAGCCTGCATGGTTAAATGTTCAGTTTCTACTAAGGCCCAGTAACAAGCCAATAGCTGTTTGTCAAAAGAAGAGTAGGTATCTGCAATGAATGGCAGTGCTTTGCTCCAAACTAATAAGGGTTACAATGTAATTCACTAATAGTGGCCTGCCAAAGACTCTAAACAACATCTCTGTCTGCCACTGAAACTTCAAGCACCATTGGATTAGCTGGATAATATGGCCCAAAGGACAGAGTAGTTTTTGTTGCAGCCTGAACCTGTTGCAGAGCATTCTCTTGTTCTGGGCCCCATTCAAAACTAGCAGCTTTTCTAGTTACTTGATAAATAGGCCGAGGTAACACACTCAAATGATGAATGTGTTTTCTCTAAATCCAAAGAGGTCCATGAGGCGTTGTGCTTCTTTTTTGGTTGTGGGAGGAGTCAGATGCAATAACTTATCCTTCACTTTAGAAGGAATATCTCAACATGCCTCACACCACTAGACCACTAGGAACTTCACTGAGTCGGAAGGTGCCAGAATTTTTGAGGATTTAATTTCCCATCCTCTAGCATAAAAATCTTTTAGCAATAAGTCCAGAGTCATTGACACTTCTTCCTTACTAGGTCCAATCAGCATAATGTCATCAATGTAATGGACCAGTGTGATGTCATGTGGAAAGAAAGGCAATCAAGGTACTTGCTGACTAAATTATGATATAGGGCTCGAGAGTTTGTAGACTTGAGGTAATAAAGTGAAGGTGTATTGCTAGCCTTGCCAGCTGAAGGCAAATAGCTTCTGATGGTAATTCAAAACAGGTATGGAAAAAGGTATTAGCCAGATCAATAGCTGTATGCCAGGTACCAGGAGATGTATTAATTTGCTCAAACAATGAAACTACATCTGGAATAGCAGCTGCAATTGGAGTTACCACCTAGTAAAGTTTTTGATAATCTACTGTGTACAGTACTATACCTAGACTGAAGTCCCAGAAAGCCCCAAAAGGTGAAGTCACAAAGTGTGACCCAGGAGGAGGTACGCTACACATCAAAAGAACTGCTTGAATTTTCTAATATGTACAAACAGAAACCTGTGGAATATGTGTGGGAATGGCTATTAAGGGTGGGGGATGATGGTGCAAGGAACATAAAGATGGATCAGTCTGAGTTTAGTGATATGGGTCCACTAAGCACAGATTCTTCATCAATGTTTCAGTAAGAGAGGTTAGGCAAGCATCTGATAGTCATTTGGTTGGGTTACGGAAGCATGGATTGTACAGTGGCCTTCACAGACCCATTACAAAAGAAGAGATTGAAAATGTCATCAATAAACTGTCAATAAAAAGTAGCCCATGACCAGATGGCTACACTGGAGAATTCTTTCAAACGTTCAGAGAATAACTGGTACCAATACTACTCAAACTCTTCAGAAACATATGACAGAAAGGAACACTACTGAACTCTTTCAATAAAGCCAGTATATTCCTGATACCTACACCAGGCAAAGATATCACAAAGAAATAAAATTACATACCAATATCCTTTATGAACATAGAAGCAAATAATTTCAAAAAAATTCTGGCCAATAGACTTCAATAACATATTAAATAAATCATACACCACGATCAAGTGGGATTCATAGTACACTAATAAGCTTGTTCCCACATTAGAAAATCAATCAATGTAATCCATGACTTAAATAAAACAAAGGAAAGAACCATACGGTCACATCAATTGATGCAGAAAAGGCATTTGATAAAATTCAACACCTTTCCTGATAGAAATTCTCAGTAACAGAGGAATAGAAGGAAAATTTCTCAACATAGTTAAGGGCATATATGCAAAAAAACAGCTAACATTATGATCAAGGGAGAAAGGATGAGAGACTTCTCTTTGAGAACAGGAACTAGATAAGGATCCTTATTATCACCACTCTTACTCAACGTTGAACTGGAAGACCTAGCTAGAGCAATAAGACAAGAAAAAGAAATAACAGGTATCCAAATTGGAAACGAAGAAGAAAAACTACCTCTACTTGCAGATGACATGCTCCTATACATATAAGACCCTAAAGGGTCCACAAGAAAACGGATGGAACTAAGAGAAGCATTTAGCAACATTGCAGGGTACAAAATCAACACACAAAAATCACTTGCATTTCTCTATCCTAACAAAGACTATTATGAAAAAGAACTCAAGAAAACAATACAATTTGTAATAGCACCCGAATCAATAAAATAACTAGTAATTAACCTAACCAGGGACATGAAAGACTTACACAATGAAATTTAGAAAATAGTAATACAGTAGACTAAAAGAGACATACAAAAATAAAAATATATCTCATGCCCATGAATTGGAAAACTTATTATACTGAAAATATCAATTCTACCAAAAGCTATCTTCCTATACAATGCAAACTCAAAAGAAATTGTAACAACATTCTTTACTGAAATATAAAAATTAATGACAAACATCATATGTAAAAAAGAAATCTTAATAGAGAAAGCAATATTGAAGAAAGAACAAAGCAGGAGGCCTCATCCTCCTGTATATTAAAATATACTATACAGGCACTGTAATCAAAACAGCCTGTTGTTCTTGTTGTTGTTGTTAGGTGCCGTTGAGTTGGTTGTGACTTATAGCGACCCGAGGTACTACAGAATGAAACACTGCCCAGTCCTGTGCCATGCTCACAATCATTGTTATGCTTGAGCGCATTGTTGCAGCCACTGTTTCAATCTATCTCCTTGAGGGTCTTCCTGGTTTTCACTGACACTATACTTTACCAAGTATGATATCTGTGATGGTTAAGATTGTGTGTCAACTTGGCTGGGCCATGATCCTCCGTGTTTTATTGTAATCACTTCCATGATTGAATATACTGTGAGTAGCCAGTCAGATGAAAGGGAGTCTCCTTGGGGGTGTGGCCCACATCTGTGTATAAGCAGACGTTCTGGCTTTTTGCTCTCTCTGGATCCTACAGCTGCTTCCTGTCGTCTCATCTCCCTTTCTTGGCACTTGAGTTGTCAGGTTATCTCCTGAACCTGGGATTCGTCGATCTGCACAGCCTGTGGGTGGGAGCCCTGCTCTCCGACCTTCCGATCTTGGGCTTGCCAGCTTCTGCAGCTGTGTGACTTGGGAGAGGCCTCTACCCTGATCCACGGAGTTGGGACGTTCTAGCCTCTACAATCACGTGAGCTGTTTACTTGATATAATCTCTCTCTATATATATATTTATATACCTTACTGGTTTTGCTGCTCTAGAGAACCCAGCCTAAGACAATGTACTTCCCCGGGGACTGGTCCCTCCTGACAACATGTCCAAAGTATATAAGATGTAGTCTTGCCACTCTACCACAGGGCTCCAAAACATTATCAGCACTTTAGAAGCCGATTACCAGCAATCTCCTGATCACACCTCCCTCCTGTCTCAGCAATAACCATAACTGTGACTTTTATGATACTCATGCATTTACTTTTCTATATATTTTCACTATGTAACTATGCCTGTCAAAAAATACATATTAATACCTCCTCTTTGCAAACTTTCTGTAAAAGAATTCAGGCACTGTGTAGTCTATGTTGTAATTTTGTCAATGAATATTTTATTTTATAAATATTCATATTGCATATATTTTCAGTTTCTTCAATTTTGTTTCTATTTATTATTTCATGGTATAAGTACTAAGAGTTTTTAAAAATACATTCTACTATGCTGGACATTTGGGATGTTTCTATTTTGGGATATGTACACTGTTACACTGCACATAGGAACTCATTAGAGTGGCATTTACTTCTAAAAGGAATGAGCATTTATTTAGCTCTCAAATAATTTTTCAAAGTGGATGTTGCAATTTATACTTGTAATAGCAATGTTTGAAAGCCCCATTGTGATGTTCCACTTCCTAACCAGTACTCAGTATTATCATCCTTTATGATTTCTACCCTTTAGCTTAATGTAGAATATGTCACTGCAGTTTCAATTTTGATGTTTATGATTATTGCCGTAGGATGCATTTTAATATGTTTAGGGATTTTCTCCTTTGTAAAGTGTCTTCAGGTGTTATTTCATCAATTTTATTTTGAATTATTTGTCTTTAGTGTTATTTATTAGACATTTTATTTTGTATAAGGAACATGATCCCTTTGTCAGTTATATGTCTTCAAACTATCTTCCCATCCATTGGCTTTACTTTTCACTCCCTACATGTCCCTTGAAAAATGGCTACCTATATTTTCATTTAGTCTAATAAACCAATTTGAAGAAGATAAACCAAAATATTTATGAATGAACAGACTAAAAACCAAATCGTATACAGTTTCTAACATGTAAAATGAAGAAAGGAATTCTATTTCTGGTTAAGATTCAGTGGTTCACAGAAAGCCAATGTTCCTGCTTCAACCACTGGAAAAATCTGGATACACTTTGAAAAATCATTTTTAGAGACATCAAATTGCTGTGAAAGAAAAAAGAGTGATGAGAATATTAAATTGAATATTCATTAAGTCAGAGAAAGACAACCCACATAGTGAGTCAAACTTCATTTTCTTACAATCTTTTGCAATTGCAAACAATGCTCCAGTATAGACTTAGCGGATCATTTCGTATGTGTGCATGTTTTATTGATTCAAAGACTAAATAACCAAACAAAATCCAATGCTGTCAAGTCAGCATTGACTCCTGGAGACTCCAGGTGTTACAGAGTAGAACTGCTCTATAGGGTTTTCTTGATGTACACTTAAGAGAAGCAGATCACCAGATCTTTCTTTGACTGTGTAGCAGGGTGGATTCCAACTACCAATCTTTAGCTTACTAGTGGAGTGCAAACTGTTTGTGCCACCAAAGACTAGATGCAACGTTAATATTAGTCACTGGTGCCCAATTCCTCTCCACAGGACTTGAACTATTTGTCACTTTTCCAAGAAGTATATAAAACATGCATGTTTTCCCAAGAAATTGTTCATTTTTTATAAACTAAATTCTGTGCATTTTAAAATATCACTCTTTTTTTATGAAGTTGAATATATTTTCATATGTTTAAGGGATGATTTAACTCCCTTTTTATGTGAAGTATTCTCTTATATGTTTCGTCCATTTTTCTATTTGTAGTTTTCACTTCTCCTTGCTAATTAAGCATACTTTATTTATAAGAGAAATTAGCACTTTATCTGAGATATGATTTGTAATTATTTTCCCCCATTTTACTGAGTATCTTTTGGTATTACTTTTGGTGCTTATTTATTTTTAACATGCAGAGCTATTTAATTTCACATAGTTGAACTTTTATCAATCTTTTGCCTCCTACATTCTAATTTTTGGGTCACAACTAGACAAATCTTTATTACTCCAATACTATATTATAAAAAATCTTTCTCTAAGAGTTATTTTATTGTTTGATTTTCTAAAATATTTAAACTAGTGTACCATTTGGAGTCTTTCCTACTATAGTATAAAGTACTAACAAAAATTTACCGTTTTTCCGCAAAGAGTGCCCCAGTATCCAAATCACATTTATTTCAAAAGTCCATATGTTATCTATTTCATTGGCTGTCTTTATTGTATGATCAATTTTCATTTGTATTTGAATCTTCCATTTATGGCATCAAGAGATCTCGCTATTTCTGCACAATATAAACCTGATCAAATTCTGAGACTTCAGAATTCCTTTTCAGCTTACTTACTCTGGGTTATGCACCTACTGTAGCTCAGGCCTGGCTAGCATTGCACCCCATTGTTGTGCCCTGCCACAACTTATTCCCACAGGAGGCCTTGCTCACTGCCTACTCTTCACTCACCTTCCAGGATTTTAAGACCATAGTTCCTAATACCTTTCAATTAACTTTCCTAATCACTCTGTAGTATCATAATAGCATAGGTTTTCCCTCTCCAGGAGATAGATAAAAAGATCGATGGATGGATAGACAGACCAACAGACAGATAGATAAATACTTTACACAGCCTTTAGTTTAAGAGTGGAAATATATATAATCCACTACTAATCTCAAGGTTGATGGTAAATATAAACAATTAGAAATCACTATTCACTAAATACTAGGAAGGAATACCTTATTTTCACAAGGGAAATTTGGCATCATGCCAATATGCTTAAACTACTAAATGATTTGAAGTCTTACAGGGGAAGTATTTTATAACAATAGACAGAGTATTGTTCTGGAATTTTGCCTCTCATCTCTGGTGGAATTATATGAGAATCTTATCTTTTCCTAAGTGAAGTTTAATAGGATCCACGTCTTAAAAATGAGTTCACAGAGGGAATGAAATTGCGGAAGGATGGGGTAATGCTGCAAGAAAAAGAACAAGTTCCCCTATGGGGATTAATCTTGGAACAACAACAACAAAATTGACCTAGATGTAAGATACCCAAAAACCATTTCTCAGTTTGCCCAGTTAGTCTTGAAGAAATAAAGTATATGTTATATGTTTTGTAGGTAAAATTATTTTTTGTTGTCAGAATATTTATTACAACTCTTACACAAGCCAGCCCCTGAATTTTGATCAAGACTTGCATTTGAGAGGAGAAAATAAACAAAATAACTTCAGAAAATGTGATGGGAGTTAATAGGAACAGAGGGTCCATATGAAGCAGTCATAATAGATGAGGAGAATTAGATTTGTGCCAATTTTGGATGATCTCCAATGGTATTGCTCAGTTAAGGGCCATCAGGACCCCGTTCAAGTCTAAGAAATAAAACTCTGCAAACTATTCCATTGAGAGGCTGCAGAGGAAGAGTATTTTGGGTAGAGTGAGGGCTCTCTGGGAAAATAAATAAATAAACCAAATCAGAGAGTGCCGAAGAGATTTGTTTAATTAGAAATCTAACTATGTCAGGTACAAGAGGTCCCGGAGGGAGAGAGAACTTATTTTTTAATTTAAAAAGCATTCCGTGTTCAAAATAAACTGACTGTTTTAAAGGTAGATTGAATATTTTTGATGAATCAAATTGTTTCAGCTAAACTAATTTAAATACTCAAATATTTAAACCCTCTTCAGTGAGGAAAAAACAAGATTATCCCAAATAAACCAAAACCCAAACCCAGTACCATTGAGTTGATCCCAACTCATAGCGACCCTACAGGACAGAGAAGAACTGCCCTATAGCGATTTCAAGGCTATAAATCTTCATGGAAGCTGACTGCCACATCTTTTTCGTGAAGATTGGCTGGTGGGTTTGAAATGCCAAACATTTGATTACCAGCTGAGTGCTTTAACAACTGCACCACCAGGGCTCCTAGTATCCGAAATAAGAAAGGTAAATATGGAATGTTTTATATTAATAGTCAACTTCATTTCATGAGATTATTAAAATCAATACTTAATATAGAGAAGCAAACGTGCTATTTCATTAAAGCAGCTCCTTTATATTTCTGACTCTATTAAATATAATTTACCTTAAAGAATGGTTTTAAATATTGATATTAAAGTACTTTGAAATACTGGAAATTTGAAAAATTGCTACGTTTTTCTAAGAATACTAAATAATATTATAGTAAAACTTCCTTTACGGCAAACTCTTTGTAGCAAATAAGCATTATATTTATGTATTTTAGTTCTGATGATATTTTTAAAGTAAAACAATCCATGGAATAAATTTACAACCATTGAGAAATCCAAGAAAGATTTATTTTAAAGAAAAATATGTATAAAATAATAATTTTATTTAAAATTTAAAAAATATTAAAGTTTTAAGTTCATATTGTTTTTCAAATTAATTTCAGGGATTATGTTTCTAATTTATATCAAAAATACAAACATAGCTGGGGTTTAGGTAGATTGGGAACCTTGACTGGGACTAATATCTAACTGGAGGCCCTGGTGGCACAGTGGTTAAGAGCTCAGGATGCTAACCAAAAGGTCAGCCATTGGAAACCAGCCACTCCTTGGAAAACTTATAGGGCGGTTCTACTTTGTCCTAACTGAATCAGAATATTGTTAACCAAAGCCAAACCCATTGCCTTCAAGTGGATTCTGACTCCTAAACACCCTATAGATAGAGCAGAACTGCCTCTTAGGTTTTCCAAGTCTGTAAATCTTTATGGTAGCCCACTGCCACATCTTCCTTCCACAGAGTGACTGGTGGATTTGAACCACCAACCTTTTGGTTAGCAGCCGAGTGCTTAACCACTGTGCTACCAGGACTCCCACAGAATATTGTTAAGCATTCCTTACTCATTTGGGCTTTTTCCAGGGAATGAATGCTTACATTTCAAGTTAAAATACGATAGCATTAAGTTTTATTTCCCTGAGTAAAAAGAACTCAAACATTTTCAAGAAAGAAGAACAGTACAGATAGTTTTGGGAGAACACATAGGGTAACTCTCTGCACTTTCTATCCTGTTCTCTTGAGGAAACCATAGACAAATCTTACATATTTGATATTATACATGGATAATTTGATCACCAAAAGTTGAGTTGCTATAATTATCAATGTTATTTCATTTGGCACTCAAAGTTATTTCATTCAAAGAACAAGAAGTAAGTTATTTTTTATTTAATGCCATGATTTGTATGTGATACGTAAAGATTTGGCTCTTTTATCCTTTTATGAGTCTTTACTCTTCTCTATCTCTGAAGAGTGATGCTTTCATTTTAACAACGTCTTTTCCTTTATTTCAATTCAGAATCAAATCCTGAGTACCATATTAGATGTACACCCATTTTCTAGGTTCTATACTGATACCGAGTAGGAAAATAGTTACAGTCTTTACCTCTCAGATATTTAGTGTCTGTAAAAGAAAATGCAAACAAAGGGTATTGCAATTGCAATTCTAAGTGTGGAGCAGTGATGGGTATTATAGGTGTTAAAATCCAAAAGTAGAAGTAATGATATAAATGCAAATATTGGCATAGAATTCATGGAGAAATAGCAACTTGAAAGCTGAATGTTTTTTGGAGTTTTATAGATTTATGATAATTACTTTTAAGTCTCACTTCATTCCCACAATAATCCTATGATGCAAAAGGAAAATATATTAGAGAGTATTGTTCATGTTGTATAGCATATTGAGTAAAATTCAGAAGAATAAATTAAAATTAGTTTTAATAATA
>NW_004444172.1:454404-472834 GCF_000243295.1 Trichechus manatus latirostris | reverse complement strand
GGACTTCTTCAGTTGTTTTACTTATATGAAATGATTTAATTCATATAACAACACTATATGTTGATATATTTGCTGGCCATTTAACAGCTGAGCAAATGGTGATGCAGGAAGATTGATTAACTTGCCCAAAGTCATCACACAGCTAGGTGTTGTTGGAAGTACCACTCAATTTCAGTCCATCCGGGAAATACTGCTTTTTAACGTGGGCACAGAGCCCTGGTGGATCAGTGGTTAACCATTCGACTGCTAACATAAAGGCCAGTGGTTCAAACCAAACAGTAATAAAGATGTGACAGTCTGCTTCCGAAAGATGTACAGCCTTGGAAACCCTATGGGGCAGTTCTACTCTATCTTATAGGGTCCCTATGAGTTGGAATCTACTCCTTGGCAAGAAGTTTTGTTTTTTTTTTTTAAAACCATGGCACCACACTTCTCATTTTAGTGGACAAGGTGCACACATTAGGATGGAGAGATGAAAAGTAGGGTGAAGCAAGAGGTAACTTGCCTCCTTCAGAATGTAAGGAAGCACTCATTTTCAGGATTCTGAAAGTGCAAAGATGGCCCTGAACGCCTCCTTACATTTTACACCTTAGAAGCTTCCCTGACTAGTCCTTGTCCTGCCCCTGATGAAAGGGAGTGGTGGGAAGAATAATTGCCAACCAAGGAACTCAAAACCACTTTATCAAATACCTACTTAGCTAGGCAATCTGTTAAATCCTAGGGCTACAGGCTTAAAGAACATACTATCATAATCAGAATTATAGAAGCATAACTAAAAAGTAAAAGGCTTAAAATTGGTAGGAAGCTGAAATATTTTAACAATATTAGCTCACTTAATTCTCAAAAACAAAGAAGAAAATCTTAAAATATTTAATTGCTTTATATCACACAGATAATCATGGGATAAGAGCCAAACTAAAGACCACTTAAAAAAAGAAACATACTGACTTGCAGTCACAAAATCTATGTGCAGTTGATTGAATTCTCCACACTTAGGGAGTCTCAATATCCTTATACCTAAGGAAAAGTGAATTTAGAAACAGTTGTCTTAAGTGTTATTTTTTGAGTAATGACAAAAACAATAGCAGATGTACACAGCACAATGGATGTAACATAACAGCCAATATCTGGCCACATCCTGTCCCACATACATAAACACAGGTAACAAATACCCTCCTTGCTACCCCTGTTTTTCCGGGGTGACTACATTTATTCTTTCTATCTGAATCAATGTATCCAGCTAATTTCCCTGAATAAAATCCTCTTCTCTTATCCACTTAATATCCTACTAAAAGATACTTGTTTTATTCCTCTATGCAAAATGAAATATTCTCTCAATTTTCTTTTAAATTATCTGATATGAATTGTGTAATAGTAACCTATGTGCTTAAAATCATCAAATATGAGAGAATGAAGCATTGAAATAGGCAGTTGAAAATGTACATTAGAAGACAGTTCATGATATAGTGTTTGAGAAGTTGACTGAGAAAATGCACAGAGAAATACAATAGGATTGTCAAGACGTGTAATTAATTTAAAATAAGATTAGATGGCAAAGCTCAAGGTCAACTCCAGCAGTGGCCAATTGCACCAGTGCTTCTGCAGTTAGGTATAGCTTGATTTATTCTGGGCTGTGCTCTGAAACTACACTGAAATGATCTAAAGATAAATTTGAAGGGATTGCTTACTGTGACTTAACACGAGGGCATGGGACATACATACATAGTTTCATTCTTTAAGTTCAGACAATTACGTTGATCATAAAATCCTATCCAGACTCCTCAATACAATTTAGAGAAGAGGCAAAGAGATACAAAAGGTAAAAGGAAATGAACATGTAAGTTTATCTTTTCCACAGATGCGTGATGAAGAAAAACCACGAGAAGATAATCTAACTGAACTGATAGAATTTGTTCTCTTAGGCTTTGCTGACATGCCCCATCTCCAGTGGTTTCTTTTTGGATTATTTCTAATCATCTATATCATTATCCTGATGAGCAATGGCACCATATTTCTAATCACAAAAATGGATCCTGCTCTCCAGAGCCCTATGTATTTTTTCCTGTCAAATTTTTCCTTCTTAGAAATCTGCTATGTATCAGCTACTCTCCCCAGAATGCTGATGAATCTAGGGACCCAGAGAAGAAGAATTTCCTTAGTTGCCTGTGCTACACAGATGTGCTTTGCCCTTATGTTTGGAGGCACTGAGTGTTTGCTCCTGGCTGTGATGGCCTATGACCGCTATGTGGCCATTTGTAACCCTCTGCACTATCCTCTAGTTATGAACCACAGGGTCTGTATCCAGTTGGTGACTGGGTCCTGGACTATTGGAATCCCAGTTATGATAGAGCATACATATCAGATTTTCTCTCTGCCTTTTTGTGGATCTAAACAAATTAACCACTTCTTCTGTGACATTTTCCCAATACTCAGGCTGGCGTGTGGAGACACCTTTGTAAATGAGATGGTGGTTTCCATACTTGTTGTGTTATTTGTCATGGTTCCTTTTCTGTTAATACTTGGCTCCTACAGTAAAATCATCTTCCTCATCCTGAAGTTGCCATCAGCCACAAGTAGAGCCAAAGCCTTCTCCACCTGCTCATCTCATCTGATGGTTGTGGTGTTATTCTTTGGATCAGCCATTATTACATACTTAAGACCCTACACCAGACATTCAGAAGGAACTGACAAAGTGCTTTCTCTTTTCTACACTATCCTAATTCCTACGTTTAATCCCATGATATATAGTCTAAGGAACAAGGATGTCATAATGGCTCTGAGAAAATTGCTGTGTAAATAATTCACTCATTAAAGAATCAATTAACTGTATAAGAATTGATGTTTTATGTAGTTTTAATCACATTTCAACAGATGTATACATTTAACTATACCTTTTGTTATGGATTGAATTGTATCCCCCAAAAATATGTGTCAGCTTGTGTACCCCATGATTCTCAGTATTGTCTGATTGCCTAGCATTTTGTCATATGAGTCAGAATTGACTAGAAGTCAAAAGGTTTGTTTTGATGATATTCCTAGGTATTGTAAATCCTACCTCTATGATGTTAATGAGGCCAGATTAGAGGTAGTTATGTTAATAAGGCAGGACTTGATCCAGAACATTAGGTTGTATCTTAAGTCAATCACTTTTGAGATATAAGAGAGAGAAGTGAGCAGAGAGAAGGGGGACCTCCTATGACTAAGAATGAAGAACCCTGATGAGAGTGCATTCTTTGTACCCTGCTCCCTGCACTGAGATGCTCCTAGACCAGGGGAAGATTGGTGACAGGGACCTTCACCCAGAGCCAACAGAGAGGGCAAGATTCCCCTGGAGCTGTCATGCTGAATTTGGAATTCTAGCCTCCTAGACTGTGAAAGAATAAATATCTCTTTGTTAAGCTATATATTTGTGGTATTTCTGTTATAGGAGCACTCGATAAAAAAGACACCTTGTCTTTCCATACAGTGAAAATTATTTCCAAGTTAAAAATCACTTGCAATGTTGTCAGGATTTTCTGCTCAAATAACTAATATATGTATTATCAGACCGGAGATCGTTCCATTAATAATTCTATAATTTCATTTTGCAGTGTTCTCCCTCAATAAGAACTTTTGTTTGGGTTAATTTAATTTAGTCAATTATAATGTATAATCTATTATATCACTTAGCTTTAACCATATCTTTCATTTCCATGAGTATTCATACATATGTGATACCCATTTTAAAAAGCAGGTTTACAATATGCATTAATAAAAATCATACAGTGTTCCCTCAGCATCCCTGATGTATATGCTCAGGACTCCCAAGAATACCAAAATCTGTGGCTGTTCAACTTCCTTATATAAAATAACACAATATTTGCATATAAACCTACACACAACTTTTCTTATACTTTAAATCATCTCCAGATTACTTATAATACCTGAGACAACGTAAATGCTATGTAAATAGTTGTTATCCATTATTGTTTACGGAATAGTGACAAGACACGAGGTGAACAATGCTCAAACAAGGAGCGCTGCTGAATAAAAGTAGGCAGTTTGAATCCACCAGTCGTCCCATGGAAAACCTATAGGGCAGTGCTACTCTATCCTATAGGGTCATTATGAGTCAGACTCGACTCAGTGGCAATGGGTTTTGGTTTTCACCCATGTTCTGTTTTAGACCTGGGTTTGAGTTAGACCTTTATCACTTAAGTTTTTGTTTGACATGGAAAATTATTTAATCCTTCAAAGTCACTTTTTATATTTGACTATATATATATGTATAAATACATAAATATATATAGGGTCCCTATGAGTTGGAGTCAACTGAACGGCCATGGGTATATATATAAATATATACATACACACATACGTGTATATATATATAAACCAAAAACCAAACCCGTTGTGGTCGAGTTGATTCCAACTCATAGCAACTCTTTAGGACAGAGTAGAACTGTGCTATAGGGTTTCCAGGGAGCACCTGGTGGATTTGAACTGCTGACCTTTTGGTTAGCGTCTGAAGTCTTAACCACTATGCCACCAGGACTTCCATATAACCTTACAGAGTTTTTGTGAAAATTAATGCATTGTGAACAGCACACCTACCTACGATTTAGTTTATCATATGACATTGTTGTATCTGTAATTATGATCACATTTTTGATTAATGAATTTCCTTTGCATCTTCCCTTATCTACAGCCTTAGGAACAAAGACATCATGGAAACAATTCGGCAGTTAATTAATCAACACCAAATTGCTTTCACACTCAATATAATCCAAATAAGTATTTGTTCGTGTATGTCCTATTTCCAAAAAAATTTCATGTGTATTCTTCGCTGTTTTTCAGTGTGATTTAAGTCAGTTGTTATTGTTGGTGTTAGCTGTCATGGAATCAGAGCCTGACTCATGGTGAATCAATGTGTTACAGAGTAGAATAGTGCTCCATAAGATTTATTTGGTGATGATCTTTACAGAAGTAGATAGGCAGGCTTTTTCTGCAGAGCCGCTGAGTAGGTTCAATCTGCAACCTTTCCACTATCAGATGATTGTAAAGTGCTTTTGCTATCCAGGTTCCCTCTTAAGTCAATATACCATTGCCTGTTCTATGATTTTCAGTCTCTTGTATGCTTCCAATAACCTCTGGGTTAATATAGAAATGATGTATTTTGATTCACTTGCTCCCTGGTGTTGTCAGAAAAATATATTTTAAAAATGTCCCATTAGACACTGTATCAATCAGGATGGAGAAGTAGAAGTCTATATTTAGTGACTCAATACTCATGATTGTTTGACTTTGAGTTATGGTTAATAATAAAAAAACTGAAAATGTATCATAACTGCCTTTACTGTATCCTCACAACAAACTCTTTTGATTCAGGAATTGTATAAAATATCATTTCCTACTTCCCCTTAACAACTTTAAGTAATGGAAAAGTTGAGGTTTGCATTCTGAAAATATTATCATATTCTTAATGAGGAAAATGTTAAAAATATTAGCTACTATCTAAATGTATCCTCATTTTTTTGAGTATAAACATAATATATTTCAATTAAGTATTGAAAATAATACTGTATATCTAGAAAAAGTTCAGTTTACTTCAAGTCGTATAACCAAAACTCAGAAATATCAAAATGAAGATTAATACAGTATATGTTTTGATGACCCATATTCACCATAAACATTTTTCTCTCCATAGTCTTCTTCGTATCAATAAATGACTTTCATATTTACTCAGTTGCATAAACAAAGATATAAAAGTTATTTTTTATTCTATCACCTGCCACAAGTATCTGTAAATATCCCCAAAATACAGCCAGTTTTACATGAGCTTTCTCTTTGAGCAATCAGTGTCCTTAAGTTCATCTTTAGTAGTTTTCTCCGAAGGAATCTACTTGTCTCCCTTCTTAACTTCCTACAAGCCATTAATCCTAGATTATCTGTAGGAATTTTTCAAAAGTAGAGGAATAGTTTATTTCACTTCTATATTTAAAAATATCCTATAGTTTTATATTACATTAAAGACAAAAACCTAACTCTTTGAAAAATTTAGAAAATGCCAAATTCTCTGTCTTCACCGTTTTTGAAATAAAATGTATTGCAGGAGTGGGCTGAGCAAGATGGCCAAGTAAGTGTATGCTCTCATTTCCTCCCCTAGCAACTAACACACTGAACAATGAATAAAAACAAGCACACACTGAGATATGAGAACTCTAGAAGGCAGTTGAGGAGTTGGAGAGTCTGGGTTAGTCCAGAAGCAGGAGAGAGGAGGAGTGGAGATGGCAGAGAAAGTGGGAGAACGTACTTGCTAACACTGGGAGCACTTTCTCACAGCAACCATGTTGGGACAGGATTGGACAACACCCCAAAAGAGGGAACACAGAAAGAGAACTAATCTTAGGAAGCTGTGGCCCAGTTTTTATAAGGCGATACAATTTGGTCATGGGAGTTCATTGCCCTTACAATTAGAGAGGTGTGAAGGGAAACTGTGGCATTGAAAGAAAGTGCCCTTGAATCTCATTGAGGCACAAGATAGATGGGCACTAGGACCCGGAGGATCTGTACTGGCAGCAGAGCAAGGGGAATAGTTCCGATTAACAGGTGACACAGAGGGAAATGGAAGTCTCCCTGACAAAAGGGGGGCACTGTGGGAGAATCTGTGCAGAGGTGCCCATGAGGGAAAGATATAGAGAGTCCCCTAGCTTTGTCTCAGGAAAATCGAGTCTCACAGCTTACTTCAGCATCAGTGACTAGCTAAACACCCCCTATCCTGCGCATGGGTAATGATTTCCAAAGATTAATCCTCCAGAACGCCTGATTAAACAATGAAAAAAACCTAAAGATAAGAGTGCCCTCTAGTGCTTCTCAGGAGAAGACAACAAATGCACTGTTACTGGGTAGATTATGACACATAGAGACCCCATGGGGCAGAATGTGCCAACCCAAGGGGTACCCAGGTCTGTCACTCTTTGTGGAGGTGTGATACCAATATTTTCCTCCATGAAGTGGCCGGTCAGCGGAGGTGCTGGCCTTCTGGTTGTCAGCCAGGAGGCTGGCCACAGTGCAAACAAGGTTCCGAATCAGAAGATTGTGCCACAAAAACCAGAATACCAAATTTATAGTTTAAAATAATAATAATAATAACAAAAGGCCCAAGTTCAACAAAAAATAGTAAAAGAAGCAAATTACATGATAAGAACAATCAATCCATAGCAAACCTTGAAGAGGAGATTTCTCCTAAGAAAGTCAGAATAACGCAAATAATTGATTATTTTCAGACCATGGTGCTAAATATGTTTCAAGAAAGACAGACGAGACAGAATACAGGTTAGCAGAGATCAGAAAATAAATGGAGGAATACAATAAGATTCAACAATGAAACTGAAAACAGAACAGAAATAACTATTTGAACTGAAGAATAAAGCAACAGATTTAAAAAAAGCAAGAGAAAAACTCAGCAATAGAATCAAACAGACAGAACATGTAAATACACATGTAAATTTACCTTTTCCACAGATGGGTCATAAAGAAAAAAACACCTGAAGGTAATCTAACTGAACTGTTGGAATTTGTTCTCTTGGGCTTTGCTGACATGCCCCATCTCCAGTGGTTTCTTTTTGGATTATTTCTAATCATCTATATCATTATCCTGATGAGCAATGGCACCATATTTCTAATCACAAAAATGGATCCTGCTCTCCAGAGCCCTACGTATTTTTTCCTGTCAAATTTTTCCTTCTTAGAAATCTGCTATGTATCAGCTACTCTCCCCAAAATGCTGAAGAATCTAGGGACCCAGAGAAGAAGAATTTCCTTAGTTGCCTGTGCTACACAGATGTGCTTTGCCCTTATGTTTGGAGGCACTGAGGGTTTGCTCCTGGCTGTGATGGCCTATGACCGCTACGTGGCCATTTGTAACCCTCTGCACTATCCTCTGGTTATGAACCACAGAGTCTGTATCCAGTTGGTGACTGGCTCCTGGACCATTGGAATCCCCATTATGACAGGGCAGACATATCAGATTTTCTCTCCGCGTTTTTGTGGCTCTAACCAAATTAACCACGTCTTCTGTGACATTCTCCCAATACTCAAGCTGGCTTGTGGGGACACCTTTGTAAGTGAGATGTTGGTCTACATAAGTTCTGTGTTATTGGCCATGGTTCCATTTCTGTTGATACTTGGCTCTTACAGAAAAATTACCGCCATCATCCAGAAGTTGTCATCAGCCACAGGTCAAGCCAAAGCCTTCTCCACCTGCTTATCTCATCTGATGGTTGTGGTGTTATTCTTTGGATCAGCCATTATTACATACTTAAGTCCCAACAGCAGACACTCAGAGGAAACTGACAAAGTACTTTCTCTTTTCTACACTATCCTAACTCCTATGCTTAATCCCATGATATACAGTCTAAGGAACAAGGATGTCATAATGGCACTGAGAAACTTGCTGTATAAATAATTCACTTAATTGAAAAGTAACAATAATAATAATAATTCACTCATTAAAGAATCAATTAAATATATAAGAATTGATTTCTTATGTAGTTTTAATCACATTTGAACAGATGTATACATTTAACTATACCTTTTGTTATGGATTGAATTGTATTCCCCCAAAAATGTGTGTCAACTTGTACACATGTATATAAACCAAAAACCAAACTTGGTGCCGTCAAGTGGATTCCAACTCATAGCAACCATATAGGACAGAGTAGAACTGCACCATAGTGTTTCCAAGGAGCGCCTGGTGGATTTGAACTGCTGACCCTTTGGTTAGCGTCTGAAGTCTTAACCACTACGTCACCCAGGTTTCCATATAAACTTACAGAGTTTTTTGAAAATTAATGTATTGTGAAGAGCACACCTACCTCTGATTTAGTTTATTGTGTGACATTTTAGTATCTGTAATTATGATCACATTTGTGATTAAGGAATTTCCTTTGCATCTTCCCTTATCTACAGCCTTAGGAACAAAGATATCATGGAAACAATTAGACAGTTAATTAATCATCACCAAATTGCTTTCACACTCAATATAATCCAAATAAGTATTTGTTCATCTATGCCTTATTTCCAAAAAATTTTCATGTATATTCTTCTCTCTTTTTGAGTGTGATTCAAGTCAGCTGTTATTGTTGGTGGTAGCTGCCATGGAGTCAGAGCCTGACTAATGGCGAATCAATGTGTTACAGAGTAGAACTGTGTTCCATAAGGTTTTATTGGCGATGATCTTTACAGAAGTAGATAGGCAGGCTTTTTCTGCAGAGCCGCTGAGTAGGTTCAATCTTCCAACCTTTCCACTATCAGCTGAATGTAAACTGCTTTTGCTATCCAGGTTCCCTCTTAAGTCAATATACCATTGCCTGTTCTATGATTTTCAGTGTTTTGCATGCTTTACAATCATCTCTGGGTTAATATAGAAATGATGCATTCTGATTCACTTACTCTCAGGTGGAGTCAGAAAAATATATTTTAAAAACATCCCATTAGACACTGTATCAGTCAGGATGGAGAAGCAGAAGTCTATATTTAGGTACTCAATACTTACTATTACTTGACTTTAAGTTATGGTTAATAATAAAAGAACTCAATATATATCATAACTGCCTTTACTGTATCCTCACAACAACCTCTTTTGATTCAGGAATTGTATAAAGCATCATTTCCTACTTCCCGTTAACAACTTTATTTTATTTCAAGTAATGGAAAAGTTGAGGTTTGCATTCTGAAAATATTATCATATTCTTAATGAGGAAAATGTTAAAAATATTAGTTACTATTTAAATGCTTCCTCATTTTTTTGAGTATAAGTGTAATATAGTTCAATTAAGTATTGAAAATAATACTGTATATCAAGAAAAAGTTCAGTTTACTTCAAGTCCAAATCCAAAACTCAGAGATACCAGAATCAAGATTAATACAGTGTATGTTTTGATGACCCATTCTTACCTCTAAACTTTTTTCCTCCCATCAGTTTTCTTCATATCAATAGATGACTTTCATTTTTACTCAGTTGCATAAACAAAGGTGTAAAAGTTATCAGTTATTCTATCACCTGACACACATATCTGTAAATAACTCCAAAGTACAGTCTCTTTTACATATTCTTTCTCTTTCAGCAATCATTGTAATTAAGTTGGTCTTTAGCAGTTTTCACCAAAGGAATCTACTTGTCTCACTTCTTAACCTCCTACAAGCCATTAATCCTAGATTGTGTGTAAGGATTTTTAAAAAGTAGAGAAATAGTTTATTTCACTTCTATATTTAAAAATATCCAATGGTTTTATAACACATTAAAGACAAAAATCTAACTCTCTGAAAAATTTAGAAAATGCCAAACTCCTGCCTTCATCTTTTTTGAAATAAAATATAAAGCAGGAGTGGGCTGAGCAAGATGGCCAAGTAAGTGTATGCTCTCATTTACTCCTGCAGCAACTAACACACTGAAATCTGAGAACTCTAAATGGCAGGTGAGGTGTTGGAAAGTCTGGGTGAGCCCAGAAGCAGGAGAGAAGAGGAGCTGGGATGGCACAGAAGGTGGGAGAACCTATTCTCTATCATTGGGTGCACTTTCTCATTGGAACCCTGTTGGGACAGGGTTGGACAACACCCCAAAAGAGGGAACACAGAAAGAGAACTAATCTTAGGAAGCTGTGGCCCAATTTTTTTAAGGTGATACAATTTGGCCATGGGAGTTCATGGGGCTTAAAATTGGGAGGGTGTAAAGGCAGACTGTGGCACTGAAAGAGAGTGCTGTTGAATCTCAGTGAGGCTCAAGATAAATGGGCGCTAGGACCTGGAGGAATGGTACTAGCAGCAGAGCCAGGGTAATAGTTCAGAATAATGGATGACACAGAGGGAAATGGAAGTCTCCCTGACCAGAGAGGGGCACTGTGGGAGCATCTTGCAGGGGTGCCCATTAGGGAAAGATATGGAGAGCCCCCTAGCTTTGTCTCAGAAAAATGGAATCCCACCGCTTAAGTCAGCATCAGTGACCAGCTAAACACCCCCTGTCCTGCGCATGCATAATGATTTTCCAAGATTATTCCTCCAGAACCTGTGATTAAACACTGGAAAATACCTAAGGATAAGAGTGCCCTCTAGTGCTTCTCAGGAGAAGACACCAAGTTCACTGCTGCTGAGTTGATTATGACTCATAGAGACACCTTTGGGCAGAATGTGCTGCCCGCAGGGGTTCCCAGGTCTGTCAGTCTTTGTGGAGGTGGGATGCCAATACTTTCCGCCATGAAGTGGCTGGTCAGTGGAGGTGCTGGCCTTCTGGTTCTGAGCTAGGAGGTTGGCCACAGTGCAAACTGGGTTCTGAATCAGAAAATTTTGCCACAAAAACCAGAATACCAAATTTATAGTTTAAAGTAGTAATAATAATAAAAAAAGACCCAAGTTCAACAAAAAATAGTAAAAGAAGCAAAATCATAAGATAAGAACAATCAATCCATAGCAAAACTTGAAGAGGAGATTTCTCCTAAGAAATCAGAATAATGCAAAGAATTGATAATTTTCAGACCATGGTGCTAAATATGTTTCAAGAGAGATAGAGCAGACAGAATACAAGTTAGCAGAGATCAGAATATAAATGGAGGAATAAAATAAGATTCAACAATGAAACTGAAAGCAGAACAGAAAGAACTATTTGAACTGAAGAATAAAGCAACGGATTTAAAAAAAGCAAGAGAAACACTCAAGAATAGAGTCAAAAGGACAGAAGACAGAAAAAATAAACTAGAAGACATAATTGACCTTATCAAGTCTCAAGAGAAACAAAAGAAAAGAACAAAGAAAATAAACATAATGACATGAACAGACTGAAAATAAAAGGATGGAAAAAAATATTCCATGCAACCAATAAACAAAGAAGTTCAGGGTTAGCCATACCGATATCAGATAAAATAGATTTTAACTTAAAATCTATTATAAGAATAAAGAAGGACATTACATAATAATAAAACTGTTAATTCAGCAAGAAGAGCTAACAATTGTAAATATATATGTACCTAACAGCAATGCACCCAAGTACGTGAAACAAATACTGACTAACTGGAAAGTAGAAATAGACAACTCCACAATAATGGTAGAGTACTTTAACAAACCACTTTCAATTATAGACAGAACGTCTAAAAATGAGATCACTAAGGACATTGATAACTTAAATAAAACCATAAACCAATTGGGCCTAACAGACATACAAAGAACACGCAACTCAGTATCTGAATAATACATGTTCTTCGCCAGTGCACATGGATCATTTTCCAGAATAGATCATAAGCTACGACAAAATAAGTCTCAACAAATTTAAAACATTTAAAACAAAGCATCTTCTCTGACCATAAAGTCACTAAGCTGGAAATTAACAACAGAAAATGCAAGGAATAAATAAATAACACATGGAAACTAAATTATACACTACTAAAAATTATTAGGATATAGAAGAAACCATAATTGAAATAACAAAATTCCTAGAATCAAACGAAAATGAAAATACAGCATATAAAAAAGTTTTGTTACACAGCAAAAGCAGTACTCAGAGAGAAATTCATAACAATAAGTGCCTACATAAAAAAAAGAAGAAAGATCTAAAATCGTTAACTTAAACCAACAACTTGAACAAATAGAAAAGAAGGAACAAAAGACACCCAAAGCAACCAGAATAAAAGAATTATAAAGATCAGGGCAGAAATAAACTAAATAGAAAATACAAAAACAATAGAAAGAATTAACACAATGAGTAGTTGGTTCTTTGGCTAAATTGAAAAAAGAAAAAAAAGAAAGAAAACCTAGAAGAGGCAAATAACCAAATTAAGAAATGAAATTGTTGATGTAACAACCTATCCAACAGAAATGAAGAAAATCATAACAGATTATGATAAAAAATTGTATTCCGTCAAATTTGAAAACATAGAAGAAATGGACAAATCCGAGAAACACACTACCTATCCAAACTAACACAAACTCAGACAGAAAATTTACACAGACCCTTTACAAAGGTAGAGGTTGAAGATGTCATCAAGAAACTGACAGCAACAACCAAAAAAAAGCTCAGGACCAGACGGCTACACTGGAAAATTCTATCAAACACTGAGAGAAAAGTTGACACAAATCTTACTCAATCTCTTCAAAAACATTGAAGGGAAAGGAACACTACCAAACCCTTCCTATGAAGTCATCATAATGCTGATACTTAACACAAGCAAAGACATTATGAAAAAAGGATATTACAGACCAATATCCCTTAAGAAAACAGATGCAAAATTTTTCAACTAAATTCTGGCCAACAGAGTTCAGCCACATATCAAAAAAAATGTACACCATAATCAAGTGGAAGTCATTATCAAGGTGATTCAACATTAGAAAATCAACTCAATTCACTACAGAAATATAACAAAGAAAAAATCCATATGACCTTACCAATTGATGCAGAAAATGCATTCAATAAAATTCAACACCCTCTCCTGATGAAAACTCTCTGTAAAATATGCATAAAAGGTAAATTTCTCAACATAATTGAGAGCTTATATGCAAAAGCAAGAGGCAACATTATACTCAGTGAACAAAGGCTCAGAGCCTGCTCTTTTAGAACTGGAAGGAGACAAGAATGCCCACTCTTATTCACCATTAAACTGGAAACCTAGCCACAGCAATAAAAATAAAAAGAGAAAGAAAAGGTCTCCAAATCTGAAAGGAAGTCATAAAACTACCCATATTTGCAGATGACATGATCCTATACATAGAAAACCCTAAAGATTCCCCAAGAAAAGTGCTGGAACTAATAGAAAAATTTAGTAATGTTGCAGGGTACAAGATCAACACACAAAAATCAGTCACATTACTCTACACTAACAAAGACTACTACTCAAAACCAATGAAAAATTAGAAAATGAAGCAAAACAATACAATTTACCAAAGCTCTCAATCTGATCAAATACCTGGGAATTATCCTACCCAGGGACATAAAATACTGATAAGATACAAATTCTACAATACAACTTCAAGAGACTAAAAAAGACTTACAAAAATGTTAATACATCCAGTGTTCATGAACTGGTACACTTAATATAGTAAAAATGTCAATTCTACCAAAAAATTATCTTCAATACAATGCAAACCCAATACAAATCCCAACAACATTCTTCAGTGAAATGGAAAAACAAATGACCAACCTCATTTGGAAAGGACAGTAATCACTGATAGACAAAGCAATACTGAAGAAAAAGAACAAAGCACGAGACCTCACAGTCCCCAATATTGAAACATGCTATACAGCCACTATAATCAAAACAGTCTAGTATATGTTCAATGATAGATACACAGATCCATGGAATAGAATTGAGAACTTAGAATAAAACCCAGCCATCTATGGACAACTGGTTTTCTACAAGGAGTCAAAGTCTACTCAGTGGGGCAGAAACAATTTCTTTAATCAATAGTGCTGGCAAAACTGGATATTCACCTGCCCAAAAATCAAACAGGACCCATACTTCACAACATACACCAAAACTAACTCAAAATGGATCAAATACCAAAAACCAAGAAAATTCTTAGAAGAAAACATAGGGAGAAAACTGTGGGACCTAAGCTTTTGTGAAAATAGAATAACAAACATAACCACAAATGCACGAATAAAAGAATGCAAAATAGATAAATGGGGCCTCATAAAGGTTAAAATATAATGATCATCAAAAGACTTTATTAAAAGAATAGAGAACCAACCGATTATGGAAATATCTCCAGAAATGACTTGCCTGACGCCTTAATCATCTAGTGCTGCTACAACAGAAATACCACAAGTGGATGGCTTTAACAAAGAGAAATTTATTCTCTAACAAATCCAAATACAGGGTGTCAGCTCCAGGGGAAGGCTTTCTCTCTCTGTTGGCTCTGGAGGAAGGTCCTTGTCTTCAATCTTCCCTTGGTCTGGGAGCGTCTCAGCGCAGGAACCTCAGGTCAAAAGGATGTGCTCTGCTCCTGGCGCTGCTTACTTGGTGGTATGAAGACCCCCCAACTCTCAGCTTGCTTCCCTTTCCTTTTATCTCTTGTAAGATAAAAGGTGGTGTAGGCCACACCCCAGGGAAACTCCCCTTACATTGGATCAAGGATGTGACCTCAGTAAGGGTGTTACATCCCACCCTAATCGTCTTTAACCACACGCAGAGACCATGATTTATAACACATCCTGAAAAATTGAGGACAACCACACAATACTGGGAATCATGGCCTAACCAAGTTAACAAGTATTTTTAGGGGACACAATTCAATCCAGGACATTCTACACTTTGGCCCCCAAAAATTCATGTCCTTGCCACCCGTAAAACACATTCACCCCATCACCTAACAAGGTTCTAATCTCTAACATCTGTAGAAAGTTGGAACATATGAACAACAAAAATACAAACAACACAATCACAAAATAGGCCAAGGAAATGAGTAGAAGTTTCAGCAAAGAATTCACCCAAGCGACAACAAAAATATGAGAAGATATTCACAATTATTAGACATTAGAGACATGCAGCTCAGAACTGCAATGAGAAACAATCTTAACTCAGATAAAATGGCGCTGATGAAAAAACAAACAACAACAAACCTTGTGGTGACCTTGTGGGGAAATGGGAACACTTATTCACTGCTTGTGAGACTATAAAACAGTACACCCCTTATGAAAAATGCTTTTTCAAAAAACTAGAACTAGAGCTACCCTATGATCAAGTAATGCCACTCCTAGGTATATACCCTACACCCACTGCAGTCGAGTCAGCATTGACTCATAATAACCCCATGGGGCAGAGTAGATCTGCTCCATCTGGTTTCCAAGGGGCAGCTTGTGAGTTCGAACTTCCAAGCTTTTTATTAGCAGCTGAGCTGTTAACCACTACACCACCATGTCTCCAGGTATATGCACTAGAGATCTCAAAATAATGTATGCACACCTATGTTCATTGATGCTTTATTCACAATAGCAAATAAATGGAAACAACCGCAGTGTCCATCAACAGATGAATAGATAAACAAATTGTGGTACATAGATACAATGTAATACTCCACAAATATAAAGAACAAAGATAAGTCCTTCAAATATAACACAGACTGGCCTGAAGGGCATAATGCTAAGTGAACTAAGTCAAGCATATAAGGACAAATTTTGTATGATCCCTCTTTTATAAGAACACAAGAATAGATACATACAGACAGAACAATGTTCTTTAGAGGTGACCAGGGAGAAGAAGGGAGAGTGGAAAGTACACTTTAGATCATAGAGACTCTCAAATTTTTTTTGGTGATGGGACAAGTGGCACCAAATGTGGATGTAGTGACAGCAGCACAAACAAAGTGAAAACGAGGGTTTGAGCACAGCAGTAACCACAAGTTTGACTTTTATTATAATCATGCGCTTGCTTTTCTTGGCAAGTCCCAAATTCCTCTGTCAGCATCAGGGCATGATGAACCCAAGATCCACAGGTCAGATGACAGCATGTTGGCTCACAGCAGCGAAGGCTGACAATCCAAGACCAGCAGGTGAGACAGCTGGCTGCTGGCCCCAGTCCCAAGAACTGGAGGTCAGATGATGATGAGCTGAATACTGGATCCAGGGCAGAGCAAAGTCTACATGTATTGGATGCAGGTCACAACCCAAGAAAACTCCCTTTTAATTGATTGGCAGCTCACAGCAGATCCCATCATGGAAATGAGCACATGATATCAGATCTCATCATAGCAGTTATTAAATCATTATATGACGACCAAAATACTCCATAACTGCCAAGCCACTGACAATCATATCCCAGCCAGGCTGACACATAATCTTAAAGATCACACTACCTAAGTGTCACTAAGATTTGAAGTCTTCAAGGCTAAATATTTTATAACAATAGACTGACTACTGTCCTGGAATCCTGCCTCTCATCTCAGGTGGAATTATACCAGAATTTGATTTTATCCCCAGTGAAGTTTAATCGGATCTACACCTTAAAAGAGGTTTCACAGAGGGAATGAAATTGCGGAAAGATGGTATAATGCTGCAAAGAAAGAGAAAGTCCCCCTGTTGGGGTTAATCTAACAGCGAAAAAAAAAAAATGAACTTTTGAACTAGATTTAATATATCCAAAAGCCAGTTCTCAATTTACCCAGGAAGGGTTGAAGAAATAAATTATATACTATATGATTTGTAAGTAAAAATATTCTTTGTCATCAGAACATTTTATTACACCTCTTGCAGAGGCCAGCCTGTGAATTTGGATCAAGACACCCATTTCAGAGAAGAGAATAAGCAAAATAACTTGAGGAAAATGTGACAGGAGCTCAGTCTAATAGGAACAGAGGGTCCATATGAAGCTTTCATAATAGGGAAGGTGAGAATTGGATTTGTGCCAGTTTTGGATGGCCTCCAGTGGTATTGCTCAGATAAGGGCAATCAGCACTGTGTTCAAGTCTAAGAAATAAAACTGTCTACACTCTATTCCATTGAGAAGCTGCAGAGGAAAAGTATTTTGGGTAGAGTGAGAGCTATCTGGGAAAATAAATAAATAAACCAAATCAGAGAGTGCCAAAGAGATTTGTTTAATTGGAAATATAACTATGCCAGGTAGAAGAGATCCCAGGGGATAGAAATAAGTATTTTGTATTTAAAGAACACTCTATGTTCAAAATGAACCCACTGTTTTAAAGGTAGATTGAATATCACTGATGAGACAAGTTGTTTTAGCCAAAGTAATTTAAACACTTAAGTACAAAAACCCTCTTCAGTGAGGAAGAAACAAGCTTATCACAAACAAACCAAAACCAAAACCCACTGCAGTCAAGTAGATTCTGACCCACAGCGACCTTCAGGACAGAGTAAAACTGCCACATCAGGTTTCCAAGGCTGTAAATCTCTAAGGAAGCAGACTGCCACCACTTTCTCCCACAGAGCATATGATGGGTTCACACTGCAGACCTTTTGGGTAGGAGTCAAGCACTTTAACGACTGTACAACAGGCCTCCAATTTTGGAAACGAAGAAAGGTAAATATGACATGTTTTATATAAACATTCAACTTTAGTCCATGATATTATTAAAATTAATATTTAATATAGAGTAGCAAATGTGCTATTACTTTAAAGCAGCTCCTTTATATTTCTCACTCTGTTAAATATGATTTACCTTAAACCATTATTTTAAATAGTGATATTACATTATTTTGTAACACTGAAACCTTGAAAAAGTACTATGTTTTTGTAAGAATACTAAACAATATTATAGGAAAACTTCAATTCCAGCAAAGACTTTGTACCCAATACACATTACATCTATGCATTTTACTTCTGATGATATTTTAGTAAGACATTTGAAGTAAAATAAACCATAAAATAAATTTACAACCATTTAGGAATCCAAGAAACATTTATTTTAAAGAAAATAATATTTTTATGTTAAAGTATTTATAAAACAATGTAAA
>NW_004444172.1:444903-454304 GCF_000243295.1 Trichechus manatus latirostris | reverse complement strand
ACCTTGAAAAAGTACTATGTTTTTGTAAGAATACTAAACAATATTATAGGAAAACTTCAATTCCAGCAAAGACTTTGTACCCAATACACATTACAACACATTATATTTATGCATTTTACTTCTGATGATATTTTAGTAAGATATTTGAAGTCAAATAAAAATTTACAACCATTTAGGAATCCAAGAAACATTTATTTTAAAGAAAATAATATTTTTATGTTAAAGTATTTATAAAACAATGTAAAATTTTAAGTTAATATTGTTTTTCAAATTAATTTCAGGGTTTATGTTTCTCATTTATATTCAAAATACAAACATACCTGAGGTTTAGGGTAGATTGGGGATATTGACATTGATAAATACCTCTCTGAATCAGAATATTGTTCACCAAAGCCAAACACACTGACTTTGAGTGGAATCCGACCCATAATGACCATATAGGATATATGTACCATATAGTAGAACTGCCTCATAAGGTTTCCAAGACTATAAATATTTATGGAAGCAGACTGCCACATCTTCCTCCCACAGAGTGGCTGCTAGGTGTGAACCACAGACCCTTTGGTTAGCAGCCAAGCACTTAACCGCTGTGTCACCAGGACTCCGTCAGAATGTTGTAACACACTCCTTAATCATTTGGATTTTTTCCAGGGAATGGATGCTTAGATTTGTAATAAAAATAGGATAACATTGAGTTTTACTTCCCGTAAAGTAATAATAACTTAAATGTTTTCAAGAAAGAATAGTAGACTGGATAGTTTTGGGGGAACACTCAGGGTAAATCTGTGCTTTCTACCCTGTCCTCTTGTGGAAAACAGACAAATCTTACATATTTAATGTTATACATGGATAATTGTCATCACCAAAGTGTTGAGTTTGTACAATTAGAAATGCTATTTCATTTAGCCCTCAAAGTTATTTCACTCAACTAACAATTAAATTATTTTGTATTAAATACCAGCATTTGTGAAGAAATAAATAAAGACTGGGTTCTTTTGTCCTCTTGTGAGTATTAATTCTTCTCTCTCTCTCAGGAGTGATGCTTTCATTTTAATAGCTTATACTCCTTTATTTCCATTCAGAAACAAATCCTGAGTACCATATTAGGTGAACACCAGTTTTCTGGGATCTATATTTATTTAAAGTAGGAAAATAGATACAGCCTTTACCTCTCAGATCACTTAGTATCAGTAAAAGAAAATGCATACAAAGGCTATTACCCCAACTGCAATTCTAACTGCTGAGCAGTGACGGGTTCTATAGGTGTTACAGTCCACAAAGTAGAGATAATGATATAAAGCCAAATATTAGCAGAGAATTGATTGCGAAATTGCAACTTGAGAGTTGATTATTTCTTTGAGTTTTGTTACACTTTGATAATAGCTTTTAAGACCTCACTTCATTCTCACAATAATCCTGTGATACAAAAGGAAAATAAATTAGAGAGTATTGTTCATGTTGTATAATATACTGAGTAAAATTCAGAGGAATAAATTAAAGTTAGTTTTGAAAATAATAATAATAAATGGATGTTAATAATAATAACTGTTGATAACAATAATAATAAACTTTTATAAACATCAGGACTTCTTTAAGGTGTTTTACTTATATTAAATGATTTAGCTCACATAACAACACTAAATGTTGATATAGTTGCTAGCGATTTAAAAGCTGAGCAAAGTTTTACACAGGAAGATTAACTTGCATAACGTCATCACTAAGCTAGATGTTGTTAGAGCTGTAATTCAATTACAGTCCATCTGGGAATTACTGTTCTTTAACCATGGGCATGGAGACCTGGTGGCACAGTAATTAAGCCCTCAGTGGCTAACCAAAATGCCAGTGGTTCAAACCAAACTGCTGCTCCTTGGAATAGAGATGTGGCAGTCTACTTACCTAATTAAAGATTTATATCCTTGGAAACCCTATGGGGCAATTCTACGCTGTCGTACAATGTCACTATGACTCAGAATTGACTCAATAGCAATGGATTTGGGATTCTTTAACCATGGAACCATATTCTGCTTTGCTTAGTGGACAAGGTGGAAACCCATTCATATGGAAAGATAAAAAGCAGGGTAAGGCAAGAGGCATCTTGACTCTTGTAAAATTTAAGGAACCACTCACTTTCAGGATCTTGCAAGAGCAAGGATGGCCATAAATTCCTCTTTAAATTTTGCTTCTTATGAGCTTCACTTACTACTGTTTGTTGTGAACCTGAGGAAAGAGAATGGTGGGAAATATAATTGCCAACCAAGGAAGTCAAAACCACTTTATGAGATACCTACTTAACTAGCCAATCTATTAAATCCTAGGGCTACAGGCTTAATGAACATACTATCATAATCATGGAAAACCTGGTTGTGTAGTGGTTAAGTGCTAAGGCTGCTAACCGAAAAGTCAGCAGTTCAAATCCACCAGGTGCTCCTTGGAAACTCTGTGGGGCAGTTCTACTCTGTCCTATAGGTCGCCATGAGTCAGAATCGACTCACCAGTAATGGGTTATTATCAGAATCATATTTATAGAACCATAATTAAAAAGAAAACAGTTTAAAATTGGTAGGTAGGGGATATATTTTACCAATATTATCTCATTTAATTCTTACAAAGAAGTAAACCTTAGGAACTTTAAATAACTGCTCAATATCACACAGATAATAAATCATGGAGATAGGAGTCAAACTCAAGTCCACTAAAAAAAAATAAAAACAAGATACTGACTTGCAGTCACAAAATCTATGTGCAGTTGGTTGAATTATCCACACTAAGTGAGTCTCAATATCTTTATAGCTAAGCAAGAGTCAGTTCCAAAACAGTAATCTAAAATGCTATTTTTTGAGTAACAACAAAACTAATGGCGGGTACACACAGCATGACGAGTATAAATAACATAACAGCTAATATCTTTCCTCCTCCAGTCCCACACACATAAACACAGCTAACAAATACCCTCCATGTAAACCCTGTTTTCCAGGGTGAGTACTTTTATTCTTTGTACGTGAATCAATGTTCCCAGGCTAATTTCCCTAAATAAAATGCTCTTATCTACTTAATATCCTACCAAAAGATATGTTTTATTGTCCTATGAAAAGTGAAATATTCCTTCAATTTTCTTTCTAAACTACCAAATATGAACTGTGCAATAGGAACCTATGTGCTTAAAATCGTCAAGTGAAGGGAGAATGAGGCATTGAAAAAGGCATTTGAAAAAGTAAGTTAGAAGACAGTTTATGATATAGTGTTTGAGAAGCTTGACTGAGAAAATGCAGAGAGAAGTACAACAGGACTTGTCAAGATGCATAATTAATGTAAAGTGAGATGAGATGGCAAACCTGAGGGTCCCTCTCCAGCAGTCGTCAATTGTTTCAGTGCTGTGCTCAGTCAAGTGTAGCTTGATCTATCCTGGGCTATGCTCTATTAGTAGAGTGAAATGATCTTAAAATACATTTCAGGGGATTGTTTACTATGATTTAACAGGAAGGCATGAATAGTATCATTAGTAAATAGTATCATTCTTAAAGTTCAAATGATTGCATTGGTCATAAATTCCAATCCAGACAGCTCAATACAATTTAGAGAAGAGGCAAAGAGATACAGGAAGGTAAAATAAAATACACAAGTAAATTTACCTTTTCCACAGATGAATCATCAAGAAAAGCCAACAGAAGATAATCTGACTGAACTGATGAAGTTCGTTCTCTTGGGCTTTGCTGACATGCCCCATCTCCAGTGGTTTCTTTTTGGATTATTTCTAATCATCTATATCATTATCCTGATGAGCAATGGCACCATATTTCCACAAGAAAACGGATGGAACTAAGAGAAGAATTTAGCAACATTGCAGGGTACAAAATGAACACACAAAATTCAGATGCATTTCTCTATCCAAACAAAGACTACTATGAAAAAGAACTCAAGAAAACAATACCATTTGTAATAGCCCCCAAATCAATAAAATAACTAGTAATTAACCTAACCAGGTACATAGAAGACTTACACAATGAAAATTATAAAATACTACTACAAGAGACTAAAAAAGACATACAAAAATGAAAATATATCTCATGCTCATGAATTGGAAAACTTAATATAGTGAAAATGTCAATTCTACCAAAAGCTATCTTCCTATACAATGCAAACTCAAAAGAAATTGTAACAACATTCTTTACTGAATATAAAAATTAATGACAAACTTCATATGTAAAAGAAAGAAATCTGAATATACAAAGTAATATTGAAGAAAGAACAAAGCAGGAGGCCTCATCCTCCTCTATATTAAACATACTATACAGCCACTGTAATCAAAACAGCCTGTTGTTCTTGTTGTTGTTGTTAGGTGCTGTTGAGTTGGTTGTGACTTATAGCGACCCGAGGTACTACAGAATGAAACAACGCCCGGTCCTGTGCCAGGATCATAATCATTGTTATGCTTGAGCGCATTGTTGCAGCCACTGCTTCAATCCATCTCTTTGAGGGTCTTCCTGTTTTTCACTGACCTTATACTTGACCGAGCATGATGTCTGTGATGGTTAAAATTGTGTGTCAACTTGGCTGGGCCATGATTCTCCGTGTTTTAATGTAATCACTCCCATGATTGAATATACTGTGAGTAGCCAATCAGATGAAAGGGAGTCTCCTTAGGATGTGGCCCACATCTGTATATAAGCAGACTTTCTGGCTTTTTGCTCTTTCTGGATCCTGCGGCTGCTTCCTGTCATCTCATCTCCCGTTCTTGGGACTTGAGCTGTCGGCTTATCTGCCGAACCTGGAATTAATCGATCTGCACAGGCTGTGAGTGGGAGCCCTGCTCTCCGACCTTCTGATCTTGGGCTTGCCAGCTTCTGCAGCTGTGTGACTTGGGAGAGGCCTCTACCCTGATCCACGGACTTGGGACGATCTAGCCTCTACAATTGCACGAGCTGTTTTCTTGATATAATCTCTCTCTGTATATATATATTTATACACCTTACTGGTTTTGCCTCTCTAGAGAACCCAGCCTAAGACAATTTCCTTCCCCAGGGACTGGTCCTGCCTGACAACATGTCCAAAGTATATAAGATGTAGTCTTGCCACTCTACCACCAGGGCTCCAAAACATTATCAGCACTCTCGAAGCCAATTACCAGCAATCTCCTGATCACACCTCCCTCCTGTCTCAGCAATAACCATATGTTTGACTTTTATGATACTCATGCATTTACTTTCCTATATATTTTCACTACGTAACTATGCCTGGCAAAAAATACATATTAATACCTCCTTTTGCAAACTTTCTGTAAAAGAAGTCATGCACTGTGTATTCTATGTTTTAATTTTGTTGATGAATATTGTATTTTTATAAATATTCATATTGCTTATATTTTCAGTTTGTTCAATTTTGTTTCTATTTATTATTTCATGGTATAAATACTAAGAGTTTTTAAAAATACATTCTACTATGCTGGACATTTGGGATGTTTCTATTTTGGGACATCTACACTGTTACACTGCACATAGCAACTCATTGGAGAGGCATCTACTCCTAAAAGGAATGGGCATTTATTTAGCTCTCAAACAATTTTTCAAAGTGGATGTAGCAATTTATACTTGTAATAGCAATGTTTGAAAGCTCCACTGTGATGTTCCACTTCCTGACCAGCACTCAGTATTATCATCCTTTATGATTTTTACCCTCTAGCTTAATGTAGAATATATCACTGCAGTTTCAATTTTGATGTTTATGATTATTGCCGTAGAATGCATTGTAATATGTTTAGGGATTTTCTCTTTTGTAAAGTGTCTTCAGGTGTCATTTCATCAATTTTATTTTGAATTATTTGTCTTTAGTCTCATTTATTAGATATTTTCTTTTGTATAAGGCATATGATTCCTTTGTCAGTTATATGTCTTGAAACTATCTTCCCATCCATTGGCTTTACCTTTCACTTCCTACATGTCCCTTGAAAAATAGCAACCTATATTTTCATTTAGTCATAAACCAATTTGAAGAAGATAAACCAAAATATTTATGAATGAACAGACTGAAGACCAAATCACATATAGTTTCCTACATTTAAAACAAAGAAAGAACTTCTATTTCTGGTTAAGATTCAGTGGTTCACAGCAAGCCAATGTTCCTGCTTCAACCACTACAAAAATATAGATACACATTAAAAAATCATTTTTAGAGGCATCAAATTGCTGTGAAAGAAAAAAGAGTGACGGGAATATTAAATTGAATATTCATTATGTCAGAGAAAGACAACCCACATAATGATTCAAACTTAATTTTCTTACAATCTTTTGCAATTGCAAACAATGCTGCAATATAGAGTTAACGGATCATTTCGTATGTGTGCATGTTTTATTGATTCAAAGACTAAATAACAAAAAAAAAAAACAATGCTGTCAAGTCAATATTGACTCCTGGAGACTCCATGTGTTACAGAGAAGAACTGCTCTATAGGGTTTTCTTGATGTACACTTAAGAGAAGCGGATCACCAGATCTTTGACTGTATAGCAGGGTGGATTCGAACCGCCAATCTTTAGGTTGCTAATGGAGTGGAAACCATTTGTGCCACCAAAGACTAGATACAACTGTAATATTAGTGAATGGTGCCCAATTCCTCTCCGCAGGACTTGAACTATTTGTCACTTTTCCAAGAAGTATATAAATCATGCATGTTTTCCCAAGAAATTGTGCATATTTTATAAACTAAATTCTGTGCAGTTTAAAATATCACTCTCTTTTTATGATGTTGAATATATTTTCATATATTTAAGGGATGATTTTACTCCCTTTTATGTGAAGTATTATGTTACATGTTTGGTCCATTTTTCTATTTATATTTTTCACTTCTCCTTGATAATTAAGCATACTTTATTTAAAAGAGAAATCAGCACTTTGTCTGAGATATGATTTATAATTATTTTCCCCCACTTTACTGAGTATGTTTTGACATTACTTTTGGTGCTTGTTTATTTTTAACATGCAGAGCTATTTAATTTCACATAGTTGAACTTTTATCAATCTTTTGTGTCCTACATTCTAAATTTTGGGTCATAACTAGACAAATTTTTATTAATCCAAAACGATATTATAAAATATCTTTCTGTAAGAGTTATTTTATTGTTTGATTTTCTAAAATGTTTAAACTAGTGCACCATTTGGAGTCTTTCCTACTGTAGTATAAAGTACTAACAAAAATTTACCTTTTTTCCTCAAAGTGTGCCCAAGTATCCAAATAACATTTATTTCAGAAGTCCATATTTTATCTATTTCATTGGCTGTCTTTATTGTATGATCAATTTTCATTTGTATTTGAATCTTCCGTTTATGGCATCAGGAGATCTCGCTATTTCTGCACAATATAAACCTGATCAAATTCTGAGACTTTAGAATTCCTTTTTAGCTTACTTACTCTGGGAAATGCACCTACTGTAGCTCAGGCCTGGCTAGCATTTCCCCCTTTGTTGTGCCCTGCCACACCTTATCCCCATGGGAGGCTTTGCTCAATGCCTACTCTTCACTCACCTTGCAGCTTTTCAAGGCCATAGTTCCTAATACCTTTCAATTAACTTCCCTAATCACTCTCTAGTATTATAATATTGTAGGGGTTCCCTCTCCTGGAGATACATAAAAAGATCCATGAATAGACAGACACACTGACAGATAGACAGATACTTTACACAGCCTTTAGTTTAGTAGTGGAAATATATATAATCCACTTCTAATCTCAAGGTTGATGGTAAATATAAACACTTAGAAATCACTGTTCACGAAATACTAGGAAGTAATACCTTATTTTCACAAGGGGAATTTGGCATCAAGCCAATATGCTTAAACTACTAAATGATTTAAAGTATTGCAGGGGAAATATTTTATAACAATAGACTACTGTTCTGGAATTTTGCCTCTCATTTCTGGTGGAATTATATCAGAATCTTATATTCTCCTAAGTGAAGATTATAATAGGATTCACGTCTTAAAAATGAGTTCACAGAGGGAATGAAATTGCGGACGGTTGGTGTAATGCTTCAAGGAAAAGAAAAAGTTCCCCTATGCGGATTAATCTTGGAACAAAAACAACAAGAAATCGACCTAGATTTAAGATACCCATAAACCATTTCTCAGTTTACCCAGTTAGTCTTGAAGAAATAAATTATATATGTTTTGTAGGTAAAATTATTTTTTGTTGTCATAATATTTATTACAACTCTTACACAAGCCAGCCACTGAATTTTGATCAAGGCTTGCATTTGAGAGGAGAAAATAAACAAAACCACTTCAGAAAAATGTGACCGGAGCTGTCTAATAGGAACAGAGTGTCCATATGAAGTAGTCATAATAGATAAGAGAAGAATCAGATTTGTGCCAATTTTGGATAGCCTCCAATGGTATTACTCAGTTAAGGGCTATCAGAACCCTGTTCATGTTTAAGAAATAAAACTTTCTGCACACTCTATTCCATTGAGAGGCTGCAGAGGAAGAGTATTCTGGGTAGAGTGTGAGCTATCTGTGAAAACACATTAATAAACCATATCCGAGAGTGCCGAAGAGATTTGTTTAATTAGAAATGTAACTATGTCAGGTGCAAGAGGTCCCGGGGGGAGAGAGAACTTCTTTTTTTAATTTAAAGAGCATTCCATGTTCAAAATAAACTGACTGTGTTAAAGGTAGAGTGAATATTTTTGATGAATCAAATTGTTTCAGCTCAAGTAATATAAATCCTCAAATATTTAAACCATCTTCAGTGAGGAAAAAACAAGATGATCCCAAATAAACCAAAACCCAAACCCACTACCACTGAGTTGATCCCAACTCATAGCGACCCTACAGGACAGAGAAGAACTGCCCTATAGCGTTTTCAAGGCTATAAATCTTGATGGAAGCTGACTGCCACATCTTTTTCCCGAAGATTGGCTGGTGGGTTTGAAATGCCAAACATTTGATTACCAGCTGAGTGCTTTAACAAATGCACCACCAGGGCTCCTACTATCCCAATTAAGAAAGGTAAATATGGAATGTTTTATGTTAATATTCAACTTCATTTCATGAGATTATTAAAATCAATACTTAATATAGAGAAGCAAATGTGCAATTTCATTAAAGCAGCTCCTTTATATTTCTGACTCTATTTAAATATAATTTACCTTAAACAATGATTTTAAATATTGATATTAAAGTATTTTGAAATACTGTAATTTTGAAAAATTGCTAGGTTTTTCTAAGAATACTAAATAATATTACAGGAAAAATTTCTTTACAGCAAACTCTTTGTAGCAAATAAGCATTATATTTATGTATTTTAGTTCTGATGTTATTTTCATAAGTTATTAAAGTAAAACAATCCATGGAATAAATTTACAACCATTGAGAAATCCAAGAAAGATTTATTTTAAAGAATAATATGTATAAAATA
>NW_004444172.1:439801-444803 GCF_000243295.1 Trichechus manatus latirostris | reverse complement strand
AAGTTTTAAGTTCATATTGTTTTTCAAATTAATTACAGGAATTATGTTTTTAATTTATATCAAAAATACAAACATAGCTGGGGTTTAGGTAGATTGGGGACCTTGACTGGGACTAATACCTAACTGGAGGCCCTGGTGACACAGTGGTTAAGAGCTCAGGATGCTAAACAAAAGGTCAGCAAGTGGAAACCAGCCACTCCTTGGAAAACCTATACGGCAGTTCTACTCTGTCCTAACTGAATCACAATATTGTTAACCAAAGCCAAACCCATGGCCTTCAAGTGGATTCCGACTCCTAAACACCCTATAGATAGAGCAGAACTGCCTCTTAGGTTTTCCAAGTCTGTAAATCTTTATGGTAGCCTGCTGCCACATCTTCCTTCCACAGAGTGACTGGTGGATTTGAACCACCAACCTTGTGGTTAGCAGCCAAGCCCTTAACCACTGTGCTACAAGGACTCCCTCAGAATATTGTTAAGCATTCCTTACCCATTTGGGCTTTTTCCAGAGAATGAATGCTTACATTTCAAATTAAAATATGACAGCATTAAGTTTTATTTCCCTGAGTAAAAAGAACTCAAACAATTTCACGAAAGAAGATTAATACAGATAGTTTTGGGAGAACACATAGGCTAACTCTCTGCACTTTCTAACCTGTTCTCTTGATGAAAGCATAGACAAATCTTACATATTTGATATTATACGTGGATAATTTGATCACCAAAAAGTTGAGTTTGTATAATTATGAATGTTATTTCATTTGGCACTCAAAGTTATTTTATTTAAAGAACAAGAAGTAAGTTATTTTTTATTAATGCCATAATTTTATGTGATATGTAAAGATTTGGCTCTTTTGTCCTCTTGTGAGTCTTAATTCTTAAGACTCTTAAGAGTGATGCTTTGATTTTAACAACATCTTTTCCTTTATTTCAGTTCAGAATCAAATCCTGAGTACCATATTACTCATACACCCATTTTCTAGATCTATACTGATACCGAGTAGGAAAATAGTTGAGCTTTTACCTCTCAGATAACTTAGTGTCAGTAAAAGAAAATGCAAACAAAGGGTATTATCCTAATTGCAATTCTAAGTGTGGAGCAGTGATGGGTATTATAGGTGTTAAAATCCATAAAGTAGAAGTAATGATATAAACCAAATATTGGCATAGAATTCATGAAGAAATAGCAACTTGAAAGCTGAATGTTTTTTGGAGTTTTGTAAGATTATGGTAATTACTTTTAAGTCTCCCTTCATTCCCACAATAATCCTATGATGCAAAAGGAAAAGAAATGAGAGAGTATTGTTCATGTTGTATAGCATATTGAGTAAAATTCAGAAGAATAAATTAAAATTACTTTTAATAATAATAATTATAAATGGATGTTAATAACAATAATTTTTTAATAAATGGTGGGACTTCTTCAGTTGTTTTACTTATATGAAATGATTTAATTCATATAACAACACTATATGTTGATATATTTGCTGGCCACTTAACAGCTGAGCAAACTGTGACGCAGGAAGATTAATTAACTTGCCCAAAGTCATCACACAGCTACATGTTGTTGGAAGTACCATTCAATTTCAGTCCATCTGGGAAATACTGTTCTTTATCGTGGGCGCTGAGCCCTGGTGGATCAGTGGTTAAGCATTCGTCTGCTAACATAAAGGCCAGTGGTTCAAACCAACCAGTAATAAAGGTGTGACAGTCTGCTTCCTAAAGATGTACAGCCTTGGAAACTTTATGGGGCAGGTCTACTCTATCTTATAGGGTCCCTATGAGTTGGAATCTACTCCTTGGCAAGAAGTTTTTTTTTTTTTTTTTTTTAACCATGGTACCACACTTCTCATTTTAGTGGACAGGGTGCAAACATTAGGATGGAGAGATGAAAACTAGGGTGAAGCAGGAGGTAACTTGCCTCCTTCAAAACGTAAGGAAGCACTCATTTTCAAGATTCTGAAAGTGCAAAGATGGCCCTGAACGTCACCTTCACTGACTAGTCCTTGTCCTGCCCCTGATGAAAGGGAATGGTGGGAAAAATAATTGCCAACCAAGGAACTCAAAACCACTTTATGAAATACCTACTTAGGTAGGCAATCTCTTAAATCCTTGGGCTACAGGCTTAAAGAACATATTATCATAATTATAAAACCATAACTGAAAAGTAAAAGGCTTAAAATTGGTAGGAAGCTGAAATATTTTACCAATATTAACTCAATTATTCTCAAAAAGAAAAAAATCTTAAAATATTTAATTGCTTTATATCACACAGATAATCATAGAGATAAGAGCGGAACTAAAGACCACTTAAAAAAAGAAAGATACCGACTTGCAGTCACAAAACCTATGTGCAGTTGATTGAATTTTCCACACTTAGTGAGTCTCAATATCCTTATATCTAAGGAAAATTAATTTAGAAACCGTTGTCTGAAGTGTTATTTTTTGAGTAACGACAAAAACGATAGCGGGTGTACACAGCACAATGGATATAACATAACAACCAATATCTTTCCACATCCTGTCCCACATACATAAACACAGGTAACAAATACCCTCCTTGCTACACCTATTTTTCCAGGGTGACTACATTTATTCTTTGTTTCTGAATCAATCTACCCAGGCTAATTTTCTTTAATAAAATCCTCTTATCTTATCCACTTAATATCCTACTAAAAGATACTTGTTTTATTCCTCTATGCAAAATGAAATATTCTCTCAATTTTCTTTTAAATTACCTGATATGAATTGTGTAACAGGAACCTATGTGCTTAAAACAATCAAATGTGAGAGAATGAAGCATTGAAATAGGCAGTTGAAAATGTACATTAGAAGACAGTTCATGATATAGTGTTTGAGAAGTTGACTGAGAAAATGCACAGAGAAATACAATAGGATTGTCAAGAGGTGCAATTAATTTAAAATGAGATGAGATGGTGTTATGGATTGAATTGTGTCCCCCAAAAAATGTGAGTAGCAACTTGGCTAGGTCATGATTCCTAGTATTGTATGATTGTGTTATCTGATGTGATGTCCTTATGTGTTGTGAACTTTCCCATTATGATGAGATTATATGTGATCTCCTCATGTGTTGTAAATTCTATAGTTGTGATGAGGTTATACTGATGAGGTTGACAAGATCAGTGTCTTAACACAATCTCTTTTGAGATATAAAAGAGAGAAGTGAGCAGAGACACATAGGAACCTCATACCACCAAAAAAGCAGTGCTGGGAGCTGAATGTTTCCTTTGGACCTGAGGTATCTGCACAGAGAAGCTCCCAGACCAGACGGAGACTGATGACATGGACTTTCCTCCAGAGCCGATGGAGAAAGCGTTCCCCTGGAGCTGATGCCCTGAATTTGGACTTGTAGCCTACTGGATTGTGAGAGAATGGACTTTTCTTTGTTGAAATCATCCACTTGTGGTATTTCTGTTGGAGTAGCACTAGATGACTTAGACAGAATTTGGTACCGGGAGTGGGGTGCTTCTCTAACAGATACCTAAAATGTGGAATCGGTTTTGAAACTGTGACTGGATAGAGGTGCGGCAGCGGCAGAGGAACAGCGGTGGAAGAGAACCTGCAGCAACAGAGAAGGGGCAGCAACAGAGAACCAGCAGCAGCAGAACCAGGAGACCAGTGCGAGATGGCACTGGAGCTGACCCACGGAGCGAGAGAACTGAGTGCCTGTGCGCCGGAGACATCCTGGCAGAGTGGGGTGCCTTCGGGCACTTATAGGTGGAGTTAGGCTTGCTGACCTACAGAGCAAGGGAGATGAGTGCCTGTGTGCAGGAAGCTTCCTGGCAGAGTGGGGTGCCTCCAGGTACTTAATCGGTGGAGCTACTGAGCTTTGGAACACTTGCCCCAGTAGGGAAGATGCAGGCATGAGGTCCAAGGGCCAAGAGGCCACAGGAAGCAAAAGCTGAAGACACAAAGAACACAAGAAGCCGAGCTGCCTCAGTCTCAAAAGGTATGGCCGAGACCTCTGAAGTTTCAAAGGGTGGAGTCACGGCCTCTGGTGTTTCTAAGGGTGGAGTTGTCACTCCGACGGGCTAGGAAAATGGTGCGCCTGAAGCCGAGGGAGCAGAGTTGCTATCCCAGTGGGCCTAGAACATGGAGCTGAAGCGTAGAATCCGGAGACTGTGGCCAATACCTGGAGTCTGGAGGGCAGGGCCATTGTGTAAATTGTCTCAGAGAACAGAGGATTATTTTCAAGCCTTGAGGGCTAATGTAATGTGTTCTGCTGAATTGCTTGGTGCCTGTTATCCCTTCTCCTCCTCCAGTTTCTCCCATTTGTAATGGAAATGTCTAGCTTTGGCTGTTCTGCCATTGTACCTTTGGAAGCAGATAACATGTATTCTAGATTTCACAAATGAAGAGGAATTTTTGTATTTTGGACTTGGAGTTAAGACTTTTGCTGTGATATGATGAGATGAATATGTTTTGCATGTTGCAAGGATGTGATTTTCTGGGGGCCAAAGGGTGGAATGTCATGGATTGAATTGTGTCCCCGAAAAAATGTGGGTAGCAACTTGGCTAGGTCATGATTCCTAGTATTGTATGATTGTGTTATCTGATGTGATGTCCTTATGTGTTGTGAACTCTACCACTATGATGAGATTATACGTGATCTCCTCATGTGTTGTAAATTCTATCATTGTGATGAGGTTATACTGATGAAGTTGACAAGATCAGTGTCTTAACGCAATCTCTTTTGAGATATAAAAGAGAGAAGTGAGCAGAGACACATGGAAACCTCATACCACCAAGAAAGCAGTGCTGGGAGCAGGGCGTGTCCTTTGGACCTGAGGTTCCTGTGCAGAGAAGCTCCCAGACCAAAGGAAGACTGATGACATGGACTTTCCTCCAGAGCCGATGGAGAAAGCGTTCCCCTGGAGCTGATGCCCAGAATTTGGACTTGTAGCCTACTGGATTGTGAGAGAATGGACTTTTCTTTGTTGAAATCATCCACTTGTGGTACTTCTGTTGAAGTAGCACTAGAT
>NW_004444172.1:416437-438754 GCF_000243295.1 Trichechus manatus latirostris | reverse complement strand
TCCTGAAGTTGCCATCAGCCACAAGTAGAGCCAAAGCCTTCTCCACCTGCTCATCTCATCTGATGGTTGTGGTGTTATTCTTTGGATCAGGCATTATTACAAACTTAAGACCCAACACCAGACATTCAGAAGGAACTGAAAAAGTGCTTTCTCTTTTCTACACTATCCTAATTCCTATGTTTAATCCCATGATATATAGTCTAAGGAACAAGGATGTCATAATGGCTCTGAGAAAATTGCTGTGTAAATAATTCACTCATTAAAGAATCAAGTACATGTATAAGAATTGATTTCTTATGTAGTTTTAATCACATTTCAACAGATGTATACATTTAACTATACCTTTTGTTAAGGACTGAATTGTATCTCCCCAAAAATGTATGTCAACTTGTGTACCCCATGATTTTCAGTATTGTGTGATTGCCTAGCATTTTGTCATATGAGTCAGAATTGAGTAGAAGTCAAAAGGTTTGTTTTGATGATATTCCTAGGTATTGTAAACCCTATCTCTATGATGTTAATGAGGCAAGAGTAGAGGTAGTTATGTTAATAAGGCAGGACTCAATCCAGAACATTAGGTTGTATCTTAAGTCAATCAATTTTGAGATATAAGAGAGAGAAGTGAGCAGAGAGAAGGGGGACCTCCTATGACTGAGAATGAAGAACCCTGATGAGAGTGCATTCTCTGTAGCCTGCTCCCTGCACTGAGATGCTCCTAGACCAGGGGAAGATTGGTGACAAGGACCTACACACAGAGCCAACAGAGAGAGCAAGATTCCCCTAGAGCTGTCACACTGAATTTGGAATTCTAGCCTCCTAGAGTGTGAAACAATAAATTTCTCTTTGTTAAGCTATATATTTGTGGTATTTCTGTTATAGCAGCACTAGATAAAAAGACACCTTGTCTTTCCATACAGTGAAAATTATTTCCAAGTTAAATATCACTTGCAATGTTGTCAGGAGTTTCTGCTCAAATTACTTAACTAATATATGTATTAACAGACAGAAGATCGTTCCATTAATAATTCTATAATTTCATTCTGCAGTGTTCTCCCTCAATAAGAACTTTTGCTCGGGTTAATTTAATTTCGTCAGTTATAATGTATAATCTGTTGTATCACTTAGCATAAACCTTATCATTCATTTCCATGAGTATCCACACATTTGTGACACCCATTTTAAAAAGCAGGTTTACAATATGCATTAATTAAAATCATGCAGTGTTCCCTCAGTATCCATGATGTATAGGCTCCAGGACTCCCAAGAATACCAAAATCCGAGGCTGCTGAAGTTCCTTATATAAAATAGCACAATATTTGCATATAACTCACGCACAACTTTTCTTATACTTTAAATCGTCTCCAGATTACTTATAATACCTGAGACAACGTAAATCCTATGTAAATAGTTGTTATCCATTATTGTTTAAGGAATAGTGACAAGACACGAGGTGAACAACGCTCAAACAACGAGCGCTGTTGAACAAAGTAGGCAGTTTGAATCCACCAGCCGCCCCTTGGAAAACCTATAGGGCAGTGCTACTCTATCCTATAGGGTCATTATGAGTCAGTCTCGACTCAGTGGCAATGGGTTTGGATTTTTGGTTTTCACGCATGTTCTATTTTAGACGTGGGTTTGAGTTAGGCCTTTATCACTTAAGATTTTGTTTGACATGGAAAAGTATTTAATCCTTCAAAGTCACTTTTTATATTTTACTATATATATATGTATAAATACATAAATATATATAGGTTCCCTACGAGTCGGAGTCAACGGAACGGCCATGGGTATATATATAAATATACATATACACACATACATGTATATATATATAAACCAAAAACCAAACCCGTTGCGGTTGAGTTGATTACAACTCATAGCAACTCTTTAGGACAGAGCAGAACTGTGCGATAGGGTTTCCAGGGAGCACCTGGTGGATTTGAACTGCTGACCTTTCCGTTAACATCTGAAGTGTTAACCACTATGCCACCAGGACTTCCATATAACCTTACAGAGTTTTTGTGAAAATTAATGCATTGTGAACAGCACACCTACCTCCGATTTAGTTTATCATATGACATTGTTATATCTGTAATTATGATCACATTTGTGATTAAGGAATTTCCTTAGTATCTTCCCTTATCTACAGCCTTAGGAACAAAGACTTCATGGAAACAATTAGGCAGTTAATTAATCATCACCAAATTGCTTTCACACTCAATATAATCCAAATAAGTGTTTGTTCATGTATGCCCTATTTCCAAAAAAATTTCATGTGTATTGTTCACTCTTTTTGAGTGTGATTTAAGTCAGTTGTTATTGTTGGTGTTAGCTGTCATGGCTTCAAAGCCCGACTCATGGCGAATCAATGTGTTAGAGAGTAGAACTGTGCTCCATAAGGTTTATTTGGTGATGATCTTTACAGAAGTAGACAAGGAGGCTTTTTCTGCAGAGCCGCTGAGTAGGTTCAGTCAGCAACCTTTCCAGAATCAGATGATTGTAAACTATCTTTCCTATCTAGGTTCCCTCTTAAGTCAATATACCATTGCCTGTACTATGATTTTCAGTCTCTTGTATGCTTTCCAGTTACCTCTGGGTTAATATAGAAATGATGTATTCTGATTCACTAGCTCTCTGGTGGTGTCAGAAACATATATTTTAAAAATGTCCCATGAGACACTGCATCAATCAGGATGGAGAAGTAGAAGTCTATATTTAGTGACTCAATACTCATGATTGTTTGACTTTGAGTTATGGTTAATAATAAAAGAACTCAAAATATATCATAACTGCCTTTACTGTATCCTCACAACAAACTCTTTTGATTCAGGAATTGTATAAAATATCACTTCCTACTTCCCCTTAACAACTTTATTTTAAGTAATGGAAAAGTTGAGGTTTGCATTTTGAAAATATTATCATATTGTTAATGAGGGAAATGTTAAAAATCTTAGCTACTATCTAAATGCATGCTCATTTTTTTGAGTATAAACATAATATATTTCAATTAAGTATTGAAAATAATACTGTATATCAAGAAAAAGTTCAGTTTACTTCAAGTCGTATATCCAAAACTCAGAGATATCAAAATGACGACTAATACAGTATATGTTTTGCTGACCCATACTCACCCAGAAACATTTTTCTCTCCATAGTCTTCTTCGTATCAATAAATGACTTTCATATGTACTCAGTTGCATAAACAAAGATATAAAAGTTATTTGTTATTCTATCCCCTGCTGCAAGTATCCGTAAATATCTCCAAAATACAGCCACTTTTACATGTGCTCTCTCTTTGAGCAATCAGTGTCATTAAGTTGGTCTTTAGTAGTTTTCACCAAAGGAATCTACTTGTCTCCCTTCTTAACTTCCTACAAGCCATTAATCCTAGATTATCTGTAGGGATTTTTAAAAAGTAGAGAAATAGTTTTTTTCACTTCTATATTTAAAAATATCCAATAGTTTTATATTACATTAAAGACAAAAATCTAACTCTTGAAAAGTTTAGAAAATGCCAAACTCTCTGCCTTCACCTTTTTTGAAATAAAATATATTGCAGGAGTGGCTGAGCAAGATGGCCAAGTAAGTGTATGCTCTCATTTCCTCCCCTAGCAACTAACACACTGAACAATGAATAAAAACTAGCACACACTGTGATCTGAGGACTCCAGGAGACAGTTGAGAAGTTGGAGAGTCTGGGTGAGTCCAGAAGCAGGAGACAGGAGGAGTGGAGATGGCACAGAAAGTGGGAGAACCTACTTGCTAACATTGGGAGCATGTTCTCATTGCAACCATGTTGGAACCGGATTGGGCAACACAGAAGGACAACTAATCTTAGGAAGCTGTGGCCCAGTTTTTATAAGACAATACAATTTGGCCATTGGAGTTCATTGTCCTTACAATTAGGCGGGTGTGAAGGGAAACTGTGGCACTGAAAGATTGTGCCGTTGAATCTCAATGAGGCCCAAGATAGATGGGCACTAGGACCTGGAGGATCTGTACTGGCAGTGGAGCAAGGGGAATAGTTCAGATTAACAGATGACACAGAGGGAAATGGAAGTCTCCCTGACCAGAGGGGGGCACTGTGGGAGAATCTGTGCAGGGGTGCCTATGAGGGAAAGATATAGAGAGCCCCCTAGCTTTGTCTCAGGAAAATCAAGTCTCACAGTTTATGTCAGCATCAGCGACTAGCTAAACACTCCCTGTCCTGCACATGGGTAATGATTTCCAAAGATTACTCCTCCAGAACTCCTGATTAAACACTGAAAAAAACACCTAAAGATAAGAGTGCCCTCTAGTGCTTCTCAGGAGAAGACAACAAATGCACTGTTGTTGGTTAGATTATGACACATAGAGACCCTATGGGGCAGAATGCGCTGCCCCAAGGGGTACCCAGGTCTGTCAGTCTTTGTGGAGGTGGGATGCCAATATTTTCCCCCATGAAGTAGCCGGTCAGTGGAGGTGCTGGCCTTCTGGTTGTCAGCTGGGAGGTTGGCCACAGTGCAAACAGGGTTCCGAATCAGAAAATTTTGCCACAAAAACCAGAATACCAAATTTATAGTTTAAAATAATAATAATAATAACAAAAGTCCAAGTTCAACAAAAATTAGTAAAACAAGCAAAATCACAAGGTAAGAATAACCAATGCATCGCAAAACCTGAAGAGGAGATTTCTCCTATGAAAGTCAGAATAATGCAAAGAATTGATAATTTTCAGACTATGGTGCTAAATATGTTCCAAGAAATATAAAGCACACAGAATACAAATTAGCAGAGATCAGAAAATAAATGGAGGAATAAAATAAGATTCAACAATGAAAATGAAAACATAAAGAAAGAACTATTTGAACTGAAGAATAAAGCAACGGATTTAGAAAAATCAAGAGAAACACTCAACAATACAATCAAACAGACAGAAGATAGAAAACATAATCTAGAAAATAAAATAATTGTCCTTATCAAGTCTCAAGAGACACAAAATAAAAAAACAAAGAAAAAACACGATGATATGAACAGCCTAAAAATAAAAGGATGGAAAAAAATATTCCATGCAAGCAATAAACAAAGAAGTTCAGAGTTAGCCATACTGATATCAGATAAAATACATTTTAAATTAAAATCTCTTACAAGAATGAAGAAGGACATTACATAATAATAAAACTGTCAATTCAGCAAGAAGACCTAACAATTCTAAATATATATGTACCTAACAGCAATGCACCCAAGTAAATGAAACAAATACTGACAAACAGGAAAGTAGAAATAGACAAGTCCACAATAATGGTAGAGTACTTCAACAAACCACTTTCAATTATAGACAGAACATCTAAAAATAAGATCACTAAAGACATTGTAAATTTAAATAAAACCATAAACCATTTGGGCCTAATAGACATCAATAGAACACGCCACTCAGTATCAGAATAATACACATTCTTGTCCAGTGCACAGTGATCATTTTCCAGACTAGACCATATATCAGGAGAAAATAAGTCTCAACAAATTTGAAAGATTTAAAACAAAGCATGTTCTCCGAACATAATGGCATGAACCTGGAAATTAATAAAAGAAAAAGCAAGGATTAAATAAATAATACATGGAAACGAAATTGTATACTACTAAAAATTATTAGGTTATAGAAGAAACCATAATTGAAATTACAGAATTCCTAGAATCAAATGTGAATGAAAATACAGCATAAAAATGTTTTGTTACACAGCAAAAGCAGTAGTCGGACAGAAATTCATAGCCATATGGGCCTACATTATAAAAAAGAAGATCTAAAATCGTTAACTTAAACCAACAACTTGAACAAATAGAAAAGAGAGAGCAAAAGAAGCCCAAAGCTACCAGAATAAAGGGATAATAAAGATCAGGGCAGAAATAAACTAAATAGAAAATAGAAAAGCAACAGAAAGAATCAACACAGACAGTAGCTGGTTCTTTGAAAGGATCAACAAAATAGACAAACCATTGGCTAAATTGGAAAAAAAAAAAAACCCTAGAAGAGTCAAATAACCAACTTAAGAAATGAAATTGTTAACATAAAAACCTATCAAATAGAAATAAAGAAGATCATAACTGATTACAATGAAAAATTTCATTACAACAAACTTGACAATGTAGAAGAAATGGACAAATTCCTAGAAACAACTACCTACCCAAACTAACACAAATGTAGAGAGAAAATTTACACAGACCGTTTAATAAGGTAGAGGTTGAAGATGTCATCAAGAAACTGACAAGAAAACCAAAAAGAACTCAGGACCAGATGGCTACACTGGATAATTCTACCAAACATTCAGAGAAAACTTGAAACAATCCCTACTCAATCTCTTCAAAAACATTGAAGGGAAAAGAACACTACCAAACCCTTTCTATGAAGTCATCATAACGCTGATATCTAAAACACGCAACGATATTACAAAAAAAGGAAATTACAGACCAATATCCCATAAGAAAACTGATGCAAAATTTTTCAACTAAATTCTGGCCAACAGACTTCAGTCACAACTATGTTCATTGCTGCTTTATTCACAATAGCAAGGAAATGGAAACAATCGCAATGCCCATCAACAAATGAACAGGTAAATTGTGGTACATACATAGAATGTAAACTCCACAACTATAAAAAACAAAGATAAGTCCTCGAAATATAACACAGACTGGCCTGGAGGGCATAATACTAAGTGAACTAAGTCAGGCATGTAAGGACAAATATTGTATGATTCCTCTTTTATAAGAACACAAGAATAGATACATACAGAGAGACCAATGTTCCTTGGAGGTGACCAGCGAGAAGAGGGGAAAGGGGAAAGTACACTTAGATCAGAGAGACTTGTAAATCTTTTTTGCTGATGGGACAAGTGGCACCGAATGTGAATGTAGTGACAGCAGCACAACCAAAGTGAAAAGGAGTATTCGAGCACAGCAATAACCACAAGTTTGACCTTTCTTATAATGATGCACTTGCTTTTCTTGGCCAGTCCCAAATCCCTGGGTCAGCATCAGGGCATGATGAACCCAAGATCCATAGGTCAGATGACAGCATGCTGGCTCACAATGGCGAAGGTCGACAATCCAAGTCCAGTAGGTGAGATGGCTGGCTGCTGGCCCCAGTCCCAAGAACTGGAGGTCAGATGATGATGAGCCGAATACTAGATCCAGGGCAGTGCAAAAGCCAGTGAGTTTTGCCAGAAAGTCTACATATATTGGATACAATTCACAATCCTACAAATCTCCGTTTTAATTGATTGACTACTCAGAGCAGATCCCATCATGGAAATGATCACATGATATCAGATGTCATCAGAGCAGTTATTAAATCATTATATGACTGCCAAAATACTCCATAACTGCCAAGCCACTGAGAATCATAACCCAGCCAAGTTGACACACAATTTTCAAGATTACACAACCTAAGTGTCACTAAGGTTTGAAGTCTTAAAGGGGAAGTATTTTATAATAATAGCACGACTATTTTCCTGGAATCTTATCTGTCATCTCAGCTGAAATTATACCAGAATTTTATTTTATCCTCAGTGAAGTTTAATAGGATCTACACCTTAAAAGAGGGTTCACAGAGGGAATGAAGTTGCGGAAAGATGGTAGAATGCTGCAAGGAAAAGAAAAAGTCGCCCCTGTTGGGGTTAATCTCACAGCGAAAAAAAAAAAAAAAAAAACTTTTGAACTGGATTTAGTATATCCAACAGCCTGTTCTTGGTTTGCCAGGAAGTGTTGAAGAAATAAATTATATGCTATATGATTTGTAGGTAAAAATATTCTTTGTCATCAGAACATTTATGACAATTCTTACAGAGGCCAGCCTCTGAATTTGGATCAAGAAACCCATTTCAGAGGAGAAAATAAGCAAACTAACTTGAGGAAAATGAGACAGCAGCTCAGTCTAATAGGAACAGAGAGTCCATATAACCCAGTCATAATAGATAAGGTGAGGATTGGATTTGTGCCAATTTTGGATGGTCTCCAACGGTATTGCTCAGTTAAGGGCAATCAGGACTGTGTTCAAGTCTAAGAAATAAAACTTTCTGCACATTCTGTTCCATTGAGAGGCTACAGAGGAAGAGTATTTTGGGTAGAGTGAGAGCTATCTGGGAAAATAAGTAAATAAACCAAATCAGAGAATGCCAAGGAGATTTGTTTAATTAGAAATGTAACTGTGTCGGGTGGAAGAGATCCCAGGGTATAGAGATAACTATTTTGTATTTAAAGAACACTCTATGTTCAAATGAATAGACTGTTCTAAAGGTAGATTGAATACCATTGATGAAACAAGTTGTTTTAGCCAAAGTAATTTAAATACTTAGATATGAAAACCCTCTTCAGTGAGGAGGAAACAAGATTATCACCAACAAACCAAAACCCAAACCCACTGCAGTCAAGTAGATTCTGACCCCAAGCGACCTTCCCGGACAGAGTAAAACTGCCCCATCAGGTTTCCAAGGCTGTAAATCTTTAAGGAAGCAGACTGCCACCACTTTCTCCCACAGAGCATATGATGGGTTCTAGCAGACATTTTGGGTAGGAGTCAAGCACTTTAACCACTGTGCGACCAGGCCTCCTATTTTCTAAATGAAGAAAGGTAAATATGAAATGTTTTATATTAATATTCAACTTTAGTTCATGATATTATTAAAATTAATATTTAATACAGAGGGGTAAATGTGCTATTTTGTTAAAACAACTCCTTTATATTTCTTACTCTGTTAAATATGATTTGCCTTAAACCATGATTTTAAATAGTGAAATTACATTATTTTGTAACACTGAAACCTTGAAAAACTGCTGTTTTTGTAAGAATCCTAAGCAATATTATAGGAAAACTTCGATTCCAGCAAAGACTTTGTAGCCAATAAGCATTATATTTATGTATTTTACTTCTGATGATATTTTAGAAAGATATTTGAAGTAAAATAACCATGAAATAAATTTACAACCATTTAAGAATCCAAGAAACATTTATTTTAAAGAAAATAATACTTTTACGTTAAAGAATTTCTAAAACAATGTAAAGTTTTAAGTTGATATTGAATTAGTGTCAGTGTTTATGCTTCTAACTTATATTGCAAATACAAACATAGCTGAGGTTTAGGATAGATTGGGGATATTGACATTGATTAATGTCTATCTGAATCAGAATATTGTTAAATAAAGCCAAACACACTGACTTTGAGTGGAATCCGACTCATAATGACCATATAGCATAGAGAATAACTGCCTCATTGGGTTTCCAACACTTGTGGTGTTTCTGTTACAGTAGCACTAGATTAGTAAGACACCTTCTCTCTCCATACAGTGACAGTTATTTCCAAGTTTACAATCACTTTTAATGTTGTCAGAACTTTCTGCTCCAAGTATCTAAGTAATATATGTATCAGCAGATAGCAAATCATTCCAATAGTAATTAAATAATTTTGTTGTGGAGTGCACTCCCTCAATAAGAACCTTTGCTTGGGTTGATTTAATTTAGTCGGTTGTAATGTATAATCTGTTATATCACTTAGCTTAAGCCATATCATTCATTTCTATGTGTCTCCATACAGTTGTGACATCCATTTTAAAAACTAGGTTTGCAATATGCAAATATATATACATATATAGATGTACAATTTTTTTTTTTAACTTGGCATCCACAATAAACGCCTATGGAAGCAGCAGTAAAGAAATCAAACAGTATATTGTGTGGCCAAATCTACTGCAGAAGGACTGTTTCAGGTGTTGAGAAGGAAAGATGTACTTTGAGGGCCCCAATGTATATGTTATATGTGTATATATGTATTTGGAATACATATATATGCATGTGTATGTATACATATATACATGTGTGTTTGTGTGTATAAAGTGTTAATGCCCTCACATTATTTTATAGATGAAAAAAACCGAGACACAAAGAGTTTGCATAATTTTTCCTAGTTCACACACATGCAGGGATTTTAACTCACTATGCCTATTCTGGATCCCTAGCGGCACAGTGATTAGAAGCTATGGCTGCTAACCAAGCGGTCAGAAGTTCAAATCCACCAGCTGCTCCTTGGAAAACCCTGTGGCAGTTCTACTCTGTCCTATAGGGTCACTATGAGTTTGAATTGAATGGACAGAGCAGGTTTGGTATTTTTGGTTTTTACGGATGTTCTGTTTCTAGGCCTGGATTTGAGTTAAGCCTTCATCACTTAAGTTTTGGTTTGACTTAGAAAATTATTTAACCATTCAATGTTATTTTTTATATTTGCCTATATATATATAAACCTTACAGAGTTTTTGTGAAAATTAGTATGTTGTAAAGAGCACATCTACCATTGATTTAGTTTATCATATTACATTGTTATATCTGTAATTATGATCACATTTGTGATTAAATAGTTTTCTTAGCATCTTCCCTTAACTGAAGCCTTAGGAACAAAGTTATCATGGAGGCAATTAGGAAGTTAATTAATCATCACCAAACTGCTTTCACACTCAATGTAATCCAAATAAGTATTTCTTCATTTATACTCTATTTCCAAACACTTTTCATATATATTGTTCACTCTTTTTTGAGTGTGATCTAAGTCAATTGTTGTTATTATTCATGTCAGCTGTCATCAAGTCAGAGCACGACTCATGGCAAATTTATGTGTCACAGACTAGAACCGTGCTCCATAAGGTTAATTTGGAGGTAATCTACAGAAGCTGATAGCCAGGCCTTTCTTCTGCAGAGCGAAGAGGATGGGTTCAATCTGTCAACCTTTACACTAGCAGCTGGTTGCAAACCACTTGCGCTATACAGCTCCCTTCTTAAATCAATTAAACTTTGCCTATTTTATGATGTTCAATCTTTTGCATGCTTCACAGTGATCTCTGTGTTAATACAGAAATGATGCATTCTCATTCACTGGGTCTCAGGTGGTGTCAGAAAAATATATATTAAAAACGTCCTATTGGACAGTATCTCAGTCAGATTGAGGAAGTAGAAGTCTACATTTAGGGACTCAATACTGATATTGTTGTTTGACTTTAAGTTGTGCTTAATGATAAAAGAACGGCAAACACATAACTGACTTTACAATATTCTCGCAACTCACCCTTTTGGCGTGTGTGCTTTAGGTGAAAGTTTACAACTCAAGTTAATTTCTCATACAAAAATTTATACACATATTGTTTTGTTACATTAGTTACAATTCCCACAATGTGACAGCACGCTCCCCCCTTCCACCCCTGGTTCCCTGTGTCCATTCAACCAGTTCCTGTCCCTTCCTGCTTTCTCATCCTGCTTTTGGACAGGAGCTGCCCATTTGGCCTTGTATATCTGATTGAACTAAGAAGCACATTCCTCACCTGTATTTTTTTTGTTTTTTAATACTCCTGTCTAATCTTTGTCTGAAGAGTAGACTTCCATAACGGTTTCAGCTCTGGTTTAACAGTGCATCTGGGGGCCATAATTTTGGGGTTCCTCCAGTCTCTCTCAGCACATTAAGTCTGGTCTTCTTTCGTTAATTTGAGTTCTGTTCTACATTTTTCTCCTGCTCTGTCTGGGATTCTCTGTTGGGTTCCCTGTCAGGGCGGTCATTGGTGGTAGCCATGCAACATGCAGTTCTTCTTGTCTCAGGCTGATAGAGTCTCTGGTTCATGTGTTGCTTTAGTCCTTTGGGCTAATGTTTTCCTTGTGTCTTTGCTGTTCTTCATTCTTCTTTGCTCCAAGTGGGATGGGACCAATTGGTTTATCTTAGATGGCTGCTCGCAAGCTTTTAAGATCCCAGATGGCACTCACCAAAGTGTGACGTAGAGCATTTTCTTGATAAACTCTGTTATGCCAATAGACTTAGATGTCCCCAGAAATTATGGTCTCCAGTCTCCAGTCCCAGCTGCTCTGTCTCTCAAAGTGTTTGAATGTGTTCAGGGAACTTTTTAGCTTTTGCATTGGTCCTGTTGTGCTGACCTCCCCTGTATTGTGTGTTGTCCTTGCCTTCACCAAAATTGATCCTTGTCTACTTCCTAGTGAGTTCCCATCCTTCCCCCTCCCCATCCTCATAACCATCAAAGCATGCTTTTTCTCTGTGTTTAACCCTTTTCTTGAGTGCTTATAATAGTGGTTTCATGCAATATTTGTCCTTTTCTGACTGACTAAAGTAACTTAGCATTATGCTGTCCAGATTCATCCATGTTGTGAGATATTTTGATTATTCATTATTGTTCTTTATCATTGAATAGTATTACCTTGTGTGTGTGTACCATAATTTGTTCATCCATCCGTTTAGGTGATTTCCATCTTTTTATTATTGTGAATAGTGCTGCAATGAGTATGGATAATCATATGTCTATTATTTTGGGTATATTCCTAGGAGTGGGATTGCTGGATTGTATGGTATTTCTGTTTCTAGCTTTTTAAGGAAGCCTCAAATGGTTTTCCAAAATGGTTGTACCATTTTATATTCCCACCAGCACTGCATAAGTTTTCCAATTACTCCACAACCTCTCCTACATCTGTTACTTTGTGTTTTTTAGGTTAGTGCTAGCCTTGTTAGGGAGAGACAGTATCTTATTGTAGTTTTGATTTGCATTTCTCTAATGGCTAACAATCTTGAGCATTTACTCATATGTCTGTTAGCTGCCTGAAATTTTCTTTGGTGAAGTGTCTGTTCTTTTCCTTTGCCCATTTTTAATTGGATTATTTATCTATCTCTTGTTGAGTTGTTGCAGTGTCTTATAGATTTTAGAGATTAGACACTGATCACATATGGCATAGCCAAAAAATTTTTCCCAGTCAGTAGATTATCTTTTTATTCTTTTGGTGAAGTTTTTGGATGAGCATTAAGTGTTTGATTTTTAGGAGCTCCTAGTTATCTAGTTTCTCTTCTGGTGTTTGTGCATGTTAGTGATGGTTTGTATACTATTTATGCCATGTATTAGCGCTCCTAGCATTGTCCCTATTTTTTCTTCCATGATCATTATCATTTTAGAATTTATATATAGGTCTTTGATCCACTTTAAGTTAGTTTTTTTGTACAGTGTGAAGTGTGGGTCCTGTTTCATTTTTCTCTTGGTAGGATCAATAACACCAGCCAGTATGGGAACTCACTTCCTTACCTGTTGATCCAGAGGCATAAGGAGCCCAAAATGAGCAGGTGGCATACTTAGCTTCCAGTTCAATTGAATCAGTGATGTTTCTCCAGATTGCAGGAATCCTCCCTTTGGAACTAAGACCTCAAGACCTGCAGAGCATAAGGTCATGGAGACAGGAAGCAAAATCTTGTGAAGGGGCCACTAGGGGTAATACTGAGTAGTGCCACTCCCATTTTAACCCCTTGATTTCTAGGCCCATGATTTCTGGTTCTGAGAGAAAGAGCACCATATATTGGATGCTAGTTTACAGCATATATAGCCTCCTAGTGAACATTGCCGCAACCCTGCAAGGTATTGCCACCTAGCTTGCACTGTAAGTGTGTGTTTAGAAGGTCATTCCATCATTCCATCAAGACAGCTGCTTCAGGATGATGGGGAATATGGTAAGACCAGTGAATTCCATGAGCATGGGCCCACTGCAGTTGTTCACTTGCTGTGTAGTTACTCCCTTGATCTGATGCAATGCTGTGTGGGCTACCATGACAGTGGATAAGGCATTCTGTAAGTCTAAGGACAGTAGTTCTGGCAGAAACATTGCTTACAGGGAAGGCAAATCCATATCCAGAGTAAGTGTCTATTCCAATAAGAAGAAAAAACATCTTTCCATGATAGAAGTGGTGCAATGTAATCAACTTGCCCCAGGTTGATGGCTGATCACCTTGAGGGATGGTGCCATACTGAGGACTCAGTGTTGGTCTCAGCTGCTGGCAGATTGGGCACTTCACAGTGGTTGTAGCCAAGTCGGCCTCGGTGAGTGGAATTCCATGATGCTGGACCCATGCATAACCTCCATCTCTGCCACCATGGCCACTTTGTTCATGAGCCCACTGAGCAATGATGGGAGTAGCTGGGGAAAAAGGATGAGAGGTTTCCACAGAATGTGTCATCCTATCCACTTCATTGTTAACATTCTCCTGTGCTGAGGTCACCCTTCAGTGAGCATTCACATGAGACACAAATATCTTCACTTCTCTGGCCCATTGTGAGAGTTCTATGCACATACCTCTTCCCCATAAATCCTTGTCTCCAATTTTCCAATCATGTTCCTTCCAAGTCCCTGACCATCAAGCCAAACCATTGGCCACAGCCCATGAGTCAGTATACAGTTGCACATCTGGCCATTTCTCCTTCCAAGCAAAGTGAACAACCAGGTGCACTGCTTGAAGTTCTGTCCATTGCGAGAAGTTTTCTTCACCACTGTCCTTCAAAAAGGTGTCAGAATGGGGTTGTAGTACTGAAGCTGTGCACCTTCGAATGGTGCTTGCATATCCACCAGAATCATCTGTAAACCAGGTACAAGTTTTCTCTTCCTCAATCTACTGATAATAAGGAACTCCCCATGATGACATAGGCAGACTGCAAGATGAAATGTAATGTGATAGGAGTGGAGACCATGGCATTTGGGCCCTTCCTCACGCTACTTACTTATGCCTTCAGATCCTGCTTAGATCCAACCTTGTATGTACAACTTCTGATTTAATGATGGAGTGCTGCTGTGTATGTCCAAATTTATCATTCTGTGGGTCAAACAACACTCAGTTCATGATGGGCAGCTTAGGCTGCATGGTTAAATGTTCAGTTTCTACTAAGGCCCAGTAACAAGCCAATAGCTGTTTGTCCAAAGAAGAGTAGGTATCTGCAATGAATGGCAGTGCTTTGCTCCAAATTAATAAGGGTTACTCTGTAATTCACAAATAGTGGCCTGCCAAAGACTGTAAACAGTATCTCTGTCTGCCACTGACACTTAACCATCATTGGATTAGCTGGATCATATGGCCCAAGGGACAGAGCAGTTTGCATACCAGCCTGAACCTGTTGCGGAACCTTCTCTTGTTCTGGGCCCCATTCAAAACTAGCAGCTTTTCTAGTTGGTAAGTAGGCCGAAGTAGCACACTCAAATGAGGAATGTGTTTTCTCCAAATCCAAAGAGGGCCATGAGGCGTTGTGCTTCTTTTTTAGTTGTGGGAGGAGTCAGATGCAATAACTTATCCTTCACTTTAGAAGGAATATCTCGACATGCCTCACACCACTGGACCACTAAGAATTTCACTAAGTTGGAAGGTGCCTGAATTTTTGTGGATTTAATTTCCCATTCTCTAGCATACAAATGTTTTACCAATAAGTCCAGAGTCATTGACACTTCTTCCTTACTAGGTCCAGTCAGCATAATGTCATCAATGTAATGGACCAATGTGACGTCATGTGGAAAAAAAGGCAATCAAGGTGCTTGCTGACTAAATTATGATATAGGGCTGGAGAGTTGGTAGACTTGAAGTAATTAAGTGAAGGTGTATTGCTGGCCTTACCAGCTGAAGGCAAATTACTTCTGATGGTAATTCAAAATAGGTATGGAAAAAGGCATTAGCTGGATCAATAGCTGTATGCCAGGTACCAGGAGATGTATTAATTTGCTCAAACAATGAAACTACATCTGGAATAGCAGCTTCAGTTGGTGTTACCACCTAGTAAAGTTTTTGATAATCTACTGTGTACAGAACTATCCCTAGACTGAAGTCCCAGCAAGCCCCAAAAGGTGAAGTCACAAAGTGTGACCCAGGACGAGGTACACTACACTTCAAAAGAACTGCTTGAATTTTCTAATATGTATAAACAGAAACCTGTGGAATATGTGTGGAAATGGCTATTAAGGATGTGGGATGATGGTGCAAGGAACATAAAGATGGATCAGTCTGAGTTTACTGATATGGGTCCACCAAGCACAGATTCTTCATCAATGTTTCAGTACGAGAGGTTAGGCAAGTATCTGATAGTCATTTGGCTGGGTTACTGAAGCATGGATTGTGCAGTGGCCTTCACAGTCCCATTACAAAAGAAGAGATTGAAAATGTCATCAATACACTGTCAATAAAAAAGTAGCCCAGGACCAGATGCCTACACTGGAGAATTCTTGCAAATATTCAGAGAAAGATTGATACCAATACTACTCAATCTCTTCAGAAACATATGACAGAAAGGAACACTACTGAACTCTTTCAATAAAGCCAGTATATCCCTGATACCTAAATCAGGCAAAGATATCACAAAAAAATAAAATTACATACTAATATCCTTTATGGACATAGAAGCAAATAATTTCAAAAAAATTCTGGCCAAAAGACTTTAGTAACATATTAAATAAATCATACACCATGATCAAGCGGGATTCATACTCGGCTAATAAGCATGTTTCTACATTAGAAAATCAATCAGTATAATCCGTGACTTAAATAAAACAAAGGAAAGAACCATATGGTCACATCAATTGATGCAGAAAAGGCATTTGATAAAATGCAACACCTTTCCTGATAGAAATTCTCAGTAACAGAGAAATAGAAAGGAAATTTCTCAACATAGTTGATGGCATATATGCAAAAATCTGCTAACATTATAATCAGGGGAGAAAGGATGAGCGACTTACCTTTGAGAACAGAAACTGGATAAGGATCCCTATTATCACCACTCTTACTCAACATTGAACTGGAAGACCTAGCTAGACAAATAAGACAAGAAAAAGAAATAACAGGTATCCAAATTGGAAAGGAAGAAGAAAAATACCTCTATTTGCACATGGCATGCTCCTATACATACAAGACCCTAAAGAGTCCACAAGAAAACTGCTGGAACTAAGAGAAGAATTCAGCAACATTGCAGGGTACAAAATCAACACATAAAAATCAGTTGCATTTCTCTATCCTAACAAAGACTATTATGGAAAAAAATTCTAGGAAACAATACCATTTGTAATAGCCCCTAAATAAATAAAATAAGTAGCAATTAACCTAACGGGGGACATAAAAGACTTACACAATGAAAATAATAAAATACTACTACAAGAGACTAAAAGAGACATACGAAAAGAAAAATATATGTCATGCTCATGAATTGGAAAACTTGATATAGTGAAAATGTCAATTCTACCAAAAGTTATCTTCCTATACAATGCAAACTGAAAATAAATTTTAACAACATTCTTAACTGAAATATAAAAGTTAATGACAAACTTCACATGTAAAAGAAAGAAACCTGAATAGAGAAAGCAATATTGAAGAAAGAACAAAGCAGGAGGCATCCTCCTCCTCTATATTAAAACATACTATACAGCCACTGTAATCAAAACAGCCTGTTGTTCTTGTTGTTGTTGTTAGGTGCCGTTGAGTTAGTTGTGACTTATAGCGACCCGAGGTACTACACAATGAAACACCGCTGGGTCCTGTGCCATGCTCACAATCATTGTTACGCTTGAGCGCATTGTTGCAGCCACTGTTTCAGTCCATCTCCTTGAGGGTCTCCCTGTTTTTCACTGACCCTATACTTTACCAAGCATGACGTCTGTGATGGATAAGATTGTGTGTCAACTTGGCTGGGCCATGATTCTCCGTGTTTTAATGTAATCACTCCCTTGATTGAATATACTGTGAGTAGCCAATCAGATGGAAGGGAGTCTCCATGGGGGTGTGGCCCGTATCTGTATATAAGCAGACTTTCTGGCTTTTTGCTCTCTCTGGATCCTGCGGCTGCTTCCTGTCGTCTCATCTCCCGTTCTTGGGACTTGAGCTATCAGCTTATCTGCCGAACCTGGGATTCGTCGATCTGCACAGCCTGTGAGTGGGAGCCCTGCTCTCTGACCTTCCAATCTTGGGCTTGCCAGCTTCTGCAGCTGCGTGACTTGGGAAAGGCCTCTACCCTGATACACGGCCTTGGGACAGTCTAGCCTCTACAGTCACGTGAGCTGTTTCCTTGATATAATCTCTCTCTATATGTATATTTATACACCTTACTGGTTTTGCTTCTCTAGAGAACCCAGCCTAAGACAATGTCCTTCCCCGGGGTCTGGTCCCTCCTGACAAAATGTCCAAAGTATATAAGATGTAGTCTTGCCGCTCTACCACCAGGGCTCCAAAACATTATCAGCATTCTAGAAGCCAATTACCAGCAATCTCCTGATCACACCTCCCTCCTGTCTCAGCAATAACCATAAGTGTGACTTTTATGATACTCATGCATGTACTTTTCTATATATGTTCACTATGTAACTATGCCTGTCAAAAAATACATATTGATACCTACTCTTGGCAAATTTTCTGTAAAAGAAGTCATGCACTGTGTATTCTATGTTTTAATTTTGTTGATGAATATTTTATTTTTATAAATATTCCTATTGCATATATTTGCAGTTTGTTCGATTTTGTTTCTATTTATTATTTCATGGTATAAATACTAAGAGTTTTTAAAAATACATTCTACTGTGCTGGACATTTGAGATGTTTCTATTTTGGGACATGTACACCGTTACACTGCACACAGGAACTCATTAGAGTGGCATCTACTCCTAAAAGCAACGGGCATTTATTTAGCTCTCAAATAATTTTTCAAAGTGGATGTAGCAATTTCTACTTATAATAGCAATGTCTGAAAGCTCCACTGTGATGTTCCACTTCCTGACCAGCACTCAGTATTATCATCCTTTATGATTTCTACCCTTTAGCTTAATGTAGCATATGTCACTGCAGTTTCAATTTTGATGTTTATGATTATTGCCGTAGGATCCATTGTAATATGTTTAGGGATTTTCTCTTTTGTAAAGTGTCTTCAGGTGTCATTTCATCAATTTTATTTTGAATTATTTTCTTTAGTCTTATTTATTAGACATTTTCTTTTGTATAAGGTATATGATCCCTTTGTCAGTTATCTGTCTTGAAATTATCTTCCCATCAATTGGCTTTACTTTTAACTCCCTACATGTCCCTTGTAAAATAGCAACTTATATTTTCATTTAGTCAAATAAAGCAATTTGAAGAAGATAAACCAAACTGTTTAGGAATGAACAGACTAAAAACCAAATCGTATACAGTTTCCAACATTTAAAACAAAGAAAGAAGTTCTATTTCTGGTTAAGATTCAGTGGTTCACAGAAAGCCAATGTTCCTGCTTCAACCACTGGAAAAATCTGGATACACTTTAAAAAATCATTTTTAGAGGCATCAAATTGCTGTGAAAGAAAAGAGTGATGCGAATATTAAATTGAATATTCATTAAGTCCGATAAAGACAACCCAGATAATGAGTCAAACTTAACTTGCTTACAATCTTTTGCAATTGCAAACAATGCTGAAATATAGACTTAGCAGATCATTTCATATGTGTGCATGATGTAATGATTCAAAGACTAAATAACCAAAAAAAATCCAACGCTGTCAAGTCAACATTGACTCCTGGAGACTGCAAGTGTTACAGAGTAGAACTGCTCTATAGGGTTTTCTTGATGTACACTTAAGAGAAGCAGATCACCAGATCTTTCTTTGACTATGTAGCAGGGTGGATTCGAACCGCCAATCTTTAGCTTACTAGCAGTGTGCAAACCATTTGTGCCACCAAAGACTAGATACAACTGTAATATTAGTGAATGGTAGCTAATTCCTCTCCACAGGACTTGAACTATTTGTCACTTTTCCAAGAAGTATATAAAACATGCATGTTTTCCCAAGAAATTGTTCATTTTTTATAAACTAAATTCTGTGCAGTTTAAAATATCACTCTTTTTTTTATGATGTTGTATATATTTTCATATGTTTAAGGGATGATTTTACTCCCTTTTTATGTGAAGTATTATCTTATATGTTTGGTCCATTTTTCTATTTGTATTTTTCACTTCTCCTTGATAATTAAGCATACTTTATTTATAAGAGAAATTAGCACTTTATCTGAGATATGATTTATAATTATTTTCCCCCCCTTTACTGAGTATGTTTTGGCATTACCTTTGGTGCTTATTTATTTTTAACATGCAGAGCTATTTAATTTCACATAGTTGAACTTTTATCAATCTTTTGTATCCTACATTCTAAATTTTGGGTCATAACTAGAAATCTTTATTACTCCAAAATTATATTATAAAAAATCTTTCTCTAAGAGTTATTTTATCGTTTGATTTTCTAAAATATTTAAAGTAGTGCACCATTTGGAGTCTTTTCTACTGTGGTATATAGTACTAACAAAAATTTACCGTTTTTCCTCAAAGAGTGCCCAAGTATCCAGGTAACATTTATTTCTAAAGTCCATATTTTATCTATTTCATTTGCTGTCTTTATTGGATGATCAATTTTCATTTGTATTTGAAGTTTCCATTTATGGCATCAGGAGATCTCGCTATTTATGCACAATATAATCCTGATCAAATTCTGAGACTTTAGAATTCCTTTTTAGCTTACTTACTCTGGGATATGCACAAACTGTAGCTCAGGCCTGGCTAGCATTTCGCCCTTTGTTGTGACCTTTCACATGGGAGGCTTTGCTCACTGCCTACTCTTCACTCACCTTCCAGCTTTTCAAGGCCATAGTCCCTAATACCTTTCAATTAACTTTCCTAATCACTCTCTAGTATTATAATATTGTAGGGTTTCCCTCTCCTGGAAATAGATATAAAGATCCATGGATAGACAGACAGATACTTTACACAGCCTTTAGTTTAGTAGTGGAAATATATATAATCCACTTCTAATCTCAAGGTTGATGGTAAATATAAACACTTAGAAATCACTATTCACTAAATACTAGGAAGTAATACCTTATTTTCATAAGGGAAATTTGGCATCAAGCCATTATGCTTAAACTACTAAATGATCTAAAGTCCTGCAGGGGAAGTATTTTATAACAATAGACAGACTATTGTTCTGGAATTTGGCCTCTCATCTCAGATGGAATTATATCAGAATCTTACCTTCTCTTAAGTGAAGTTTAATAGGATTCACGTCTTAAAAATGAGTTCACAGAGGGAATGAAATTGCGGAAGGATGGTGTAATGCTGCAAGGAAAAGAAAAATTTCCCCTATGGGGATTAATCTTGGAACAACAACAACTAAAAAATTGACCTAGATGTAAGATACCCAAAAACCAGTTCTCAGTTTGCTCAGTTAGTCTTGAAGAAATAAATTATATGTTATATGTTTTGTAGGTGAAATTATTTTTTTGCTGTCAGAATATTTATTACAACTCTTACACAAGCCAGCCCCTGAATTTTGATCAAGGCTCGCATTTGAGAGGAGAAAATAAACAAAATAACTTCAGAAAATGTGATGGGAGCTGTCTAATAGGAACAGAGGGTGCATATGAAGCAGTCATAATAGATAAGAGGAGACTGGATTTGTGAAAGTTTTGGATAGCTTCCAATGGTATTGTTCAGTTAAGGGCCATCAGGACCCTGTTCAAGTCTAAGAAATAAAATTGTATGCAAAATCTATTTCATTGAGAGGCTGCAGAGGAAGAGTATTCTGGGTCGAGTGAGAGCTATCTGGGAAAATAAATAAATAAACCGAATCAGAGAGTGCCAAAGGGATTTGTTTAATTGGAAATATAACTATGCCAGGTGCAAGAGGTCCCGGGAGGAGAGAGAACTTTTTTTTTTTTTAATTTAAAGAGCATTCCATGTTCAAAATAAACTGACTGTTTTAAAGGTAGATTGAATATTTTTGATGAATCAAATTATTTCAGCTCAAGTAATATAAATCCTCAAATATTTAAACCCTCTTCAGTGAGGAAAAAACGATATGATCCCAAATAAACCAAAACCCAAACCCACTACAACTGAGTTGATTCCAGCTCATAGCGACACTACTGGACAGAGAACTGCCCTATAGCGTTTTCAAGGCTATAAATCTTTATGGAAGCTGACTGCCACATCTTTTTCCCGAAGATTGGCTGGTGGGTTTGAAATGCCAAACATTTGATTACCAGCTGAGTGTTTTAACAAGTGCACCACCAGGGCTCCTACTATCCCAAATAAGAAAGGTAAATATGGAATGTTTTATATTAATATTCAACTTCATTTCATGAGATTGTTAAAATCAATACTTAATATAGAGAAGCAAACTTGCTATTTCATTAAAGCAGCTCCTTTATATTTCTGACTCTATTAAATATAATTTACCTTAAACAATGTTTTTAAATATTAATATTAAAGTACTGTGAAATACTGGAAATTTAAAAAATTGCTACGTTCTTCTAAGAATACTAAATAATATTCTAGGAAAACTTCCTTTACAGCAAACTCTTTTTAGCAAATAAGCATTATATTTATGTATTTTAGTTCTGATGATATTTTCATAAGTTATTAAAGTAAAACAATCCATGGAATAAATTTACAACCATTGAGAAATCCAAGAAAGTTTTATTTCAAAGAAAAATATGTATAACATAATAATTT
>NW_004444172.1:413420-416337 GCF_000243295.1 Trichechus manatus latirostris | reverse complement strand
ATATTACAGTTTTAAGTTCATATTGTTTTTCAAATTAATTTCAGGGTTTATGTTTCTAATTTATATCAAAAATACAAACATAGCTGGGGTTTAGGTACATTGGGGACCTTGACTGGGACTAATATCTAACTGGAGGTCCTGGTGGCACAGTGGTTAAGAGCTCAGGATGCTAACCAAAAGGTCAGCCGTTGGAAACCAGCCACTCCTTGAAAAACCTATACGGCAGTTCTACTCTGTCCTAACTCAATCAGAATATTGTTAACCAAAGCCAAACCCATTGCCTTCAAGTGGATTCTGACTCCTAAACACCCTATAGATAGATCAGAACAGCCTCTTAGGTTTTCCAAGTTGGTAAATCTTTAGATAGCCGAATGCCACATCTTTCTTGCACACAGTGACTGTTAGATTTGAACCACCAACCTTTTGGTTTGCAGCCGAGCGCTTAACCACTGTGCTACCAGGAGTCCCTCAGAATATTGTTAAGCATTCCTTACTCATTTGGGCTTTTTCCAGGGAATGAATGCTTACATTTCAAGTTAAAATATGATAGCATTAACTTTTATTTCCCTGAGTAAAAAGAACTCAAACATTTTCAAGAAAGAAGAGTAATATAGATAGTTTTGGGAGAACACATAGGGTAACTCTCTGCACTTTCTATCCTGTTCTCTTGAGGAATGCATAGACAAATCTTACATATTTGATATCATGCATGGATAATTTCATCATCAAAAAGTTAAGTTTGTATAATTGTCAATGTTATTTCATTTGGCACTCAAAGTTATTTTATTCAAAGAACAAGAAGTAAGTTATTTTTTATTAAATGCCATAATTTGTTTGTGATATGTAAAGATTTGGCTCTTTTGTCCTCTTGTGAATCTTTATTCTTCTCTACCTCTTAAGAGTGATGCTTTCATTTTAACAATGTCTATTCCTTTATTTCAGTTCAGAATCAAATCCTGAGTACCATCTTAGATGTACACCCATTTTCTAGGATCTATACTGATACCGAGTAGGAAAATAGTTACAGCGTTTACCTCTCAGATATCTAGTGTCTGTAAAAGAAAATGCAAACAAAGGGTATTGCAATTGCAATGCTAAGTGTGGAGCAGTGATGGGTATTATAGGCGTTAAAATCCATGAAGTAGAAATAATGATATAAACCCAAATATTAGCATAGAATTCATGGAGAAATACCAACTTGAAAGCTGAATGTTTATTTGAGTTTTGTAAGATTATGATAGCTACTTTTAAGTCTCACTTCATTCCCACAATAATCCTATGATGCAAAAGGGGAATAAATGAGAGAGTATTGTTCATGTTGTATAGCATATTGAGTAAAATTCAGAAGAATAAATTAAAATTACTTTTAATAATAATAATTATAAATGGATATTAATAATAAATAACAGTTAATAATAATAATTTTTAATAAATGGCAGTATTTCTTCAGTTGTTTTACTTATATGAAATGATTTAATTCATATAACAACACTATATGTTGATATGTTTGCTGGCCATTTAACAGCTGAGCAAACTGTGATGCAGGAAGATTAATTAACTTCCCCAAAGTGATCACACAGCTAGATGTTGTTGGAAGTACCATTCAATTTCAGTCCATTTGGGAAATACTGCTCTTTAACATGGGCATGGAGCCCTGGTGGATCAGTGGTTAACCATTCAACTGCTAACATAAAGGCCAGTGGTTCACACCAACCAGTAATAAAGATGTGACACTGCTTCCTAAACCCTATGGGGCAGTTCTATTCTATCTTATAGGGTCCCTATGAGTTGCAATCTACTCCTTGGCAAGAAGTTTTTTTTTTTTTTTTTTTTAAACCATGGTACCACACTTCTCATTTTAGTGGACAATGTGCAAACATTAGGTTGGAGAGATGAAAAGTAGGGTGAAGCAAGAGGTTACTTGCCTCCTTCAGAATGTAAGGAAGCACTCATTTTCAGGATTCTGAAAGTGCAAAGATGGCCCTGAACGCCTCCTTACATTTTACACCTTAGAAGCTTCCCTGACTAGTCCTTGTCCTGCCCCTGATGAAAGGGAATGGTGGGAAAAATAATTGCCAACCAAGGAACTCAAAACCACTTTATCAAACACCGACTTAACTAGGCAATCTGTTAAATCCTAGGGCTACAGGCTTAAAGAACATACTATCATAATCATAATTATAGAAACATAACTAAAAAGTGAAACGTTTAAAATTGGTAGGAAGCTGATATATTTTACCAATATTAACTCACTTAATTCTCAGAAACGAAGAAAATCTTAAAATCTTTAATTGCTTTGTATTACACAGACAATCATGGAGATAAGAGCCAAACTAAAGACCACTTAAAAAAAGAAAGGTACCGACTTGCAGACACAAAACCTATGTGCAGTTGATTGAATTCTCCACACTTAGTGAGTCTCAATATCCTTATATCTAAGGAAAATTAATTTAAAAACAGTTGTCTGAAGTGTTATTTTTTGAGTAATGACAAAAACAAGAGCGGGTGTACACAGCACAATGGATATAACATAACAGCCAATATCTTTACATATACTGTCCCACATACATAAACACAGGTAACAAATACCCTCCTTGCTACCACTGTTTTTCCAGGGTGACTACATTTATTCTTTGTATCTGAATCAATGTACCCAGGCTAATTTCCCTGGATAAAATCCTCTTATCTTATCCACTTAATATCCTACCAAAAGATACTTGTTATATTCCTGTATGCAAAATGAAATATTCTCTCAATTTTCTTTTAAATTACCTGATATGAATTGTGTAACAGGAACCTATGTGCTTAAAACAATCAAATGTGAGAGAATGAAGCATTGAAATAGGCAGTTGAAAATGTACATTAGAAGACAGTTCATGATATAGTGTTTGAGAAGTTGACTGAGAAAATGCACAGA
>NW_004444172.1:388914-413320 GCF_000243295.1 Trichechus manatus latirostris | reverse complement strand
ATTCAGAAGAATAAATTAAAATTACTTTTAATAATAATAATTATAAATGGATGTTAATAATAAATAACTGTTAATAATAATAATAATTTTTTAATAAATGGCACGACTTCTTCAGTTGTCTTACTTATATGAAATGATTTAATTAGTATAACAACACTATATGTTGATATATATGCTGGCCATTTAACAGCTGAGCAAACTGTGATGCAGAAAGATTGATTAACTTGCACAAAGTCATCACACAGCTAGATGTTGCTGGAAGAATCGTTGAATTTCAGTCCATCTGGGAAATACTGCTCTCTAACGTGGGCATGGAGCCGTGGTGGATCAGTGGTTAACCATTCCACTACTAACATAAAGGCCAGTGGTTCAAACCAACCAGTAATAAAGATGTGACAGTCTGCTTCATAAACATGTACAGCCTTGGAAGCCCTGTGGGGCAGTTCTACTCTATGTTATAGGGTCCCTATGAGTTAGAATCAACTCCTTGGCAAGAAGTTTTTTGTTTTTTATTTTAAACCATGGCAGCACACTTCTCATTTTAATGGACAAGGTGCAAACATTAGGATGGAGAGATGAAAAATAGGGTGAAGCAAGAGGAAACTTGCCTCCTTCAGAATGTAAGGAAGCACTCATTTTCAGGATTCTGAAAGTGCAAAGATGGCCCTGAACGCCTCCTTACATTTTACACCTTAGAAGCTTCACTGACTAGTCCTTGTCCTGCCCCTGATGAAAGGGAATGGTGGGAAAAATAACTGCCAACCAAGGAACTCAAAACCACTTTATCAAATACCTGCTTAGCTAGGCAATCTGTTAAATCCTAGGACTACAGGCTTAAAGAACATACTATCATAATCATAATTATAGAACCATAACTAAAAAGTAAAAGGCTTAAAATTGGTAGGAAGTTGATATATTTTACCAATATTAACTCAATTATTCTCAAAAACAAAAAAGAAAATCTTAAAATCTTCAATTGCTTTATATCAGACAGATAATCATAGAGATAAGAGCCAAACTAAAGACCACTTAAAAAAAGAAAGATACTGACTGGCAGTCACAAAACCTATGTGCAGTTGATTGAATTCTCCACACTTAGTGAGTCTCAATATCCTTACATCTAAGGAAAATTACTTTAGAAACAGTTGTCTGAAGTGTTGCGTTTTGAGTAATGACAAAAACAATAGCAGGTGTACCCAGCACAATGGATATAACATAACAGCCAATATCTTTCCACATCCTGTCTGACATACGTAAACACAGGTAACAAATACCCTCCTTGCTACCCCTGTTTTTCCAGGGTGACTACATTTATTCTTTGTATCTGAATCAATGTACTCAGGGTAATTTCCCTTAATGAAATCATCTTATCTTATCCACTTAATAACCTACTAAAAGATACTTGTTTTATTCCTCTATGCAAAATGAAATATTTTCTCAATTTTCTTTTAAATAACCTGACATGAATTGTGTAAGAGGAACCTATGTGCTTAAAATCATTAAATGTGAGAGAATGAAGCATTGAAATAGGCAGTTGAAAATGTACATTAGAAGACAGTTCATGATATAGCGTTTGAGAAGTTGACAGAGAAAATGCCCACAGAAATACAATAGGATTGTCAAGTCCTGTAATTAACTTAAATTGAGATTAGATGGCAAATCTCAAGGTCATCTCCAGCAGTTGCCAATTGCACCAGTGCTTCTGCAGAGTCAGGTATGGCTTCATTTATTCTGGGCTATGCTCTGAAACTACACTGAAATGATCTTAAAATAAATTAAAAGGGGCTGTTTACTGTGACTTAACCGGAGGGCATGGAACATACGTACAAAGTTTCATTCTTAAAGTTCAAACAATTACATTGATCATAAAATCCAATTCAGACTCCTCAATAAAATTTAGAGAAGAGACAAAGAGATACAGAAAGGTAAAAGGAAATGAACATGTAAGTTTATCTTTTCCACAGATGCATCATCAAGGAAAACCACCAGAAGATAACCTAACTGAACTGATGGGATTTGTTCTCTTGGGCTTTGCTGACATGCCCCATCTCCAGTGGTTTCTTTTTGGATTATTTTTAATCATCTATATCATTATTCTGATGAGCAATGGCACCATATTTCTGATAACAAAAATGGATCCTGCTCTCCAGAGCTCTATGTATTTTTTCCTGTCAAATTTTTCCTTCTTAGAAATCTGCTATGTATCAGCTACTCTCCCCAAAATGCTGATGAACCTAGGGACCCAGAGAAGAAGAATTTCCTTAGTTGCCTGTGCTACACAGATGTGCTTTGCCCTTTTGTTTGGAGGCACTGAGTGTTTGCTCCTGGCTGTGATGGCCTATGACCGCTATGTGGCCATTTGTAACCCTCTGCACTATCCTCTAGTTATGAACCTCAGGGTCTGTATCCAGTTGGTGACTGGGTCCTGGACTGTTGGAATCCCAGTTATGATAGAGCTTACATATCAGATTTTCTCTCTGCCTTTTTGTGGATCTAAACAAATTAACCACTTCTTCTGTGACATTCTGCCAATACTCAGGCTGGCTTGTGGGGACATCTTTGTAAATGAGACGTTGGTCTACATAGTTTCTGTGTTATTTGTTGTGGTTCCTTTTCTGTTGATACTTGGCTCCTATAGTAAAATCATCTCCATCATCCTGAAGTTGCCATCAGGCACAAGTAGAGCCAAAGCCTTCTCCACCTGCTCATCTCATCTTATGGTTGTGCTGTTATTCTTTGGATCAGGCATTATTACATACTTACGACCCCACACCAGCCATTCGGAGGGAACTGACAAAGTGCTTTCTCTTTTCTACACTATCCTAATTCCTATGTTTAATCCCATGATATATAGTGTAAGGAACAAGGATGTCATAATGGCACTGAGAAAATTGCTGTCTAAATAATTCACTTCATTGAAGAATCAATTAAATGTATAAGAATTGATTTTTTCTGTAGTTTTAATCACATTTCAACAGATGTATACATTTAACTATACCTTTTGTTCTGGATTGAATTGTATCCCCCCAAAACTTTTTTTCACTTTTTTTTGGCCTTATTTTTCATTTTTTTTTGTTTGCCTCCCTTTTTTTCTTTGGTTTCGGATTTGCTTGGAGTTCAAATGTTTTTTTTTGTTGTTTTTCTTTGTTTTTTTAATTCTTATTTTGTGATGTTAATGAGGCAGGATTAGAGGTAGTTATGTTAATAAGGCAGGACTCAGTCCAGAACCTTAGGTTGTATCTTGAGTCAATCACTTTTGAGATATAAGAGAGAGAAGTGAGCAGAGAGAAGGGGGACCTCCTATGACTAAGAATGAAGAACCCTGATGAGAGTGCATTCTCTGTAGCCTGCTCCCTGCACTGAGATGCTCCTAGACCAGGGGAAGATTGGTGACAAGGACCTTCACCCAGAGCCAACAGAGAGGGCAAGATTCCCCTGGAGCTGTCACACTGAATTTGGGATTCTAGCCTCCTAGACTGTGAAAGAATAAATTTCTCTTTGTTAAGCTATGTATTTGTGGTATTTCTGTTATAGCAGCACTAGATAAAAAAGACGCCTTGTCTTTCCATACAGTGACAAGTATTTCCCAATTAAAAATTACTTGCAATGTTGTCAGGAGTTTCTGCTCAAATTACTTAACTAATATATGTATTAACAGACAGCAGATCGTTCCATTAAGAATTCTGTAATTTCATTTTGCAGTGTTCTCCCTCAATAAGAACTTTTGCTTGGGTTAATTTAATTTAGTCAGTGATAATGTATAACATGTTATATCACTTAGCGTAAACCTTATCATTCATTTCCATGAGTATCCATACATTTGTGACAACCATTTTAAAAACCAGGTTTACAATATGCATTAATTAAAATCATGCAGTGTTCCCTCAGTATCCATGATGTATAGGCTCCAGGACTCCCAAGAATACCAAAATCTGTGGCTGCTCAAGTCCCTTATATAAAATAGCACAATATTTGCATATAACCTACGCACAACCTTTCGTATACTTTAAATCATCTCCAGATTACTTATAATACCTGAGACAACGTAAATGCTATGTAAACAGTTGTTATACATTACTGTTTAAGGAATAGTGACAAGACACGAGGTGAACGATGCTCAAACAACGAGTGCCGCTGAACAAAAGTAGGTAGTTTGAATCCACCAGCCGCCCCTTGGAAAACCTATAGGGCGGTTCTACTCTATCCTATAGGGTCATTATGAGTCAGACTCGACTCAGTGGCAATGGGTTTAGATTTTTGGTTTTCACCCATGTTCTGTTTTAGACCTGGGTTTGAGTTAGGCGTTTATTACTTAAGTTTTTGTTTGACATGGAAAACTATTTAATCCTTCAAAGTCAGTGTTTATATTTGACTATATATATATGTATAAATACATAAATATATATAGGCTCCCTATGAGTCGGACTCAACTGAACTGCCATGGGTATATATATAAATATACCAATACACACATACATGTATATATATAAACCAAAAACCAAAGCCGTTGCCGTCGAGTTGATTCCAACTCATAGCAAGTCTTTAGGACAGAGTAGAACTGTGCTATAGGGTTTCTAGGGAACACCTGGTGAATCTGAAGTGCTGACCTTTCGGTTAGGGTCTGAAGTCTTAACCACTACGCCACCAGGGTTTCCATATAACCTTACAGAGTTTTTGTGAAAATTAATGCATTGTGAACAGCACACTTACCTCCAATTTAGTTTATCATATGACTTTGTTGTGTCTGTAGTTATGATCACATTTGTGATTAAGGAATTTCCTTAACATCTTCCCTTATCTACAGCCTTAGGAGCAAAGATATCATGGAAACAATTAGGCAGTTAAGTAATCATCACCAAATTGCTTTCACACTCAATGTAATCCAAATATGTATTTGTTCATGTATGCCCTATTTCCAAAAAAATTTCATGTGTATTGTTCACTCTTTTTGAGTGTGATTTAAGGCAGTTGTTATTGTTGGTGTTAGCTGTCATGGAATCAGAGCCCGACTCATGGCGAATCAATGTGTTACAGGGTAGAACTGTGCTCCATAAGGTTTATTTGGTGATGATGTTTACAGAAGTAGATAGGCAGGCCTTTTCTGCAGAGCCGCTGAGTATGTTCAATCTGCAACCTTTTCACTATCAGCTGATTGTAAACTGCTTTTCCTTTCCAGGTTCCCTCTTAAGTCAATATATCATTGCCTGTTCTATGATTTTCAGTCTCTTGTATGCTTTCCAAAAACCTCTGGGTTAATATAGAAATGATGTATTCTGATTCACTTGCTCTCTGGTGGTGTCAGAAAAATATATTTTAAAAACGTCCCATTAGACACTGTATCAATCAGGATGGAGAAGTAGAAGTCTATCTTTAGTGACTCAATATTCATGATTGTTTTACTTTGCGTTATGGTTAATAATAAAAGAACGCAAAATATATCCTAACTGCCTTTACCGTATCCTAACAACAAACTCTTTTGATTCAGGAATTGTATAAAGTATCATTTCCTACATCCCCTTAACAACTTTATTTTAAGTAATGGAAAACTTGAGGTTTCCATTCTGAAAATATTATCATATTGTTGATAAGGAAAATGTTAAAAACATTAGCTACTATCTAAATGTATCCTCATTTTTTTGAGTATAAACATAATATATTTCAAATAAGTATTGAAAATAATACTGTATATCAATAAAAAGTTCAGTTTACTTCAAGTGTTATAGCCAAATATCAGAGATATCAAAATGAAGATTAATACAATATAAGTTTTGATGACCCACATTCACTAATAAACATTTTTCTCTCAATAGTCTTCTTCGTATCAATAAATGACTTTCATATATACTCAGTTGCATAAACAAAGATATAAAAATTATTTATTATTCTATCACCTGCCACAAGTAACTTTAAATATCTCCAAAATACAGCCACTTTTACATGTCCTTTCTCTTGGAGCAATCAGTGCCATTAAGTTGGTCTTCAGTAGTTTTCACCAAAGGAATCTAGTTGTCTCACTTCTTAACTTACTACAAGCCATTAATCCTAGAATATCTGTAGGGATTTTTAAAAAGTAGAGAAATAGTTTATTTCGCTTCTATATTTACAAATATCCAATAGTTTTATATTACATTAAAGACAAAAGTCTAACTCTTTGAAAAATGTAGAAAATTCCAAACTCTCTGCCTTCACCATTTTTGAAATAAAATATATTGCAGGAGTGGGCTGAGCAAGACGGCCAAGTAAGTGTATGCTCTCATTTCCTTCCCTAGCAACTAACACACTGAACAATGAATAAAAACAAGCACACACTGAGATCTGAGAACTCTAGAAGGCAGTTGAGGAATTGGAGAGTCTGGCTCAGTCCAGAAGCAGGGCAGAAGAGGAACGGAGATGGCACAGAAAGTGGGAGAACCTACTTGCTAACACTGGCAGCACTTTCTCATTGCAACTATGTTGGGACAGGATTGGGCAACACCCCAAAAGAGGGAACACAGAAAGAGAACTAATCTTAGGAAGCTGTGGCCCAGTTTTTATAAGGCGATACAATTTGGCCGTTGGAGTTCATTGTCCTTACAATTAGATGGGTGTGAAGGGAAACTGTGGCACTGAGAGAAAGTGCAGTTGAATCTCATTGAGGCCCAACATAGATGGGCACTAGGACCTGGAGGATCTGTACTGGCAGTGGAGCAAGGGGAATAGTTCAGATTAACAGTCGACACAGAGGGAAATGGAAGTCTCCCTGACCAGAGGGGTACACTGTGGAAGAATCTGTGCAGGGGTGCCCAAGAGGGAAAGATATAGAGAGCCCCCTAGCTTTGTCTCAGGAAAATCGAGTCTCACAGATTACGTCAGCATCAGCAACTAGCTAAACACCTCCTGCCCTGCGCATGGGTAATGATTTCCAAAGATTAATCCTCCAGAACTCCTGATTAAACACTGAAAAAAACCTAAAGATAAGAGTGCCCTCTAGTGCTTCTCAGGAGAAGACAAAAAAAGCACTGTTGCTGGGTAGATTATGACACATAGAGACCCCATGGGGCAGAATGTGCTGCCCCAAAGGGTACCCAGGTCTGTCAGTCTTTGTGGAGGTGGGTTGCCAATATTTTCCCCCAAGAAGTGGCCGGTCAGCGGAGGTGCTGGCCTTGTGGTTGTCAGCCAGGAGGTTGGCCACAGTGCAAACTGGGTTCCAAATCAGAAAATTTTGCCACGAAAACCAGAATACCAAATTTATAGTTTAAAATAATAACAATAATAGCAAAAGTCCCAAGTTCAACAAAAATTATTAAATCAAGCAAAATCACAAGGTAAGAATAACCAATCCATTGCAAAACCTGAAGAGGAGATTTCTCCTATGAAAGTCAAAATAACGCAAAGAATAGATAATTTTCAGACTATGGTGCTAAATATGTTCCAAGAAATATAAAGCACACAGAATACAAACTAGCAGACATCAGAAAATAAATGGAGGAATAAAATAAGATTCAACAATGAAACTGAAAACATAACAGAAAGAATTATTTGAAGTGAAGAATAAAGCAACTGATTTAGAAAACTCAAGAGAAACACTCAACAATAGAATCAAACGGACAGAAGACAAAAAAAATAAACTAGAAGACAAAATACTTGTCCTTACCAAGTCTCAAGAGACCCAAAAGAAAAGAACAAAGAAAAGACACAATGATATGAACAGCCTAAAAATAAAAGGATGGAAAAAAAATATTCCATGCAACCAATAAACAAAGAAGTTCAGAGTTAGCCATACTGATATCAGATAAAATAGATTTTAAATTAAAATCTCTTACAAGAATAAAGAAGGACATTACATAATAATAAAACTGTCAATTCAGGAAGAAGACCTAACAATTATAATTATATACATACCTAACAGCAATGCACCCAAGTACATGAAACAAATACTGACAAACAGAAAAGTAGAAATAGACAACTCCACAATAATGGTAGAGTACTTCAACAAACCACCTTCAATTATAGACAGAACATCTAAAAATAAGATCACTAAGGACATTGTGAATTTAAATAAAACCATTAACCAATTGGGCCTAATAGACAATAAATAAAACATGTCACTCGGTATCAGAATAATACACGCTCTTCTCCAGTGCACATTGATTATTTTCCAGAATAGACCATATACCAGGACAAAATAAGTCTCAACAAATTTAAAACATTTAAAACAAAGCATCTTGTCTGACCATAATGGCATGAACCTGGAAATTAATAACAAAAAAAGCAAGGATTAAATAAATAATACATGGAAACAAAATTGTATACTACTAAAAATTATTAGGTTATAGAAGAAACCATAATTGAAATTACAAAATTCCTAGAATCAAATGTAAATGAAAATACAGCATATAAAAAAGTTTTGTTACACAGCAAAAGCAGTACTCAGAGACAAATTCATAGCCATAGGGGCCTACATTTAAAAAAAGAAGATCTAAGATCGTTAACTTAAATGAACAACTTCAACAAGTAGAAAAGAGAGAGCAAAAGAAGCCCAAAGCTACCAGAATAAAGGGATAATAAAGATCAGGGCAGAAATAAACTAAATAGAAAATAGAAAAGCAACGGAAAGAATCAACACAGACAGTAGCTGGTTCTTTGAAAGGATCAACAAAACAGACAAACCATTGGCTTAATAAAAAAAAAAAAAACCCTAGAAGAGTCAAATAACCAACTTAAGAAATGACATTGTTGACATAAAAACCTATCAAATAGAAATAAAGAAGATCATAACTGATTACAAGGAAAAATTGTATCACAACAAACTTGACAATGTAGAAGAAATGGACAAATCCTAGAAACAACTACCTACCCAAACTAACACAAATGCAGAGAGAAAATTTACACAGACCGTTTATAAAGGTAGAGGTTGAAGATGTCATCAAGAAACTGACAAGAAAACCAAAAAGAACTCAGGACCAGATGGCTACACTGGATAATTCTACCAAACATTCAGAGAAAACTTGACACATTCCCTACTCAATCTCTTCAAAAATATTGAAGGGAAAAGAACACTACCAAACCGTTTCTAACAAGTCATTATAACACTGATAGCTAAAACATGCAAAGGTATTACAAAAAAAGGAAATTACGCATCAACATCCCATAGGAAAACAGATGCAAAAGTTTTCAACTAAATTCTGGCCAACAGACTTCAGCCACAACTACGTTCATTGCTGCTTTATTCACAATAGCAAATAAATGGAAACAACAGCAATACCCATCAACAGAGAAGAGGTAAATTGTGGTACATACATACCGTGTAATACTCCACAACTATAAAGAACAAAGATAAGTCCTCGAAATATAACATAGACTGGCCTGCTAAGTGAACTAAGTCAAGCATGTAAGGACAAATACTGTATGATCCCTTGTTTATAAGAACACAAGAATAGATACATACAGAGAGATGAATGTTCCTTGGAGTTGACCAGGGAGAAGAAGGGAGAGAGGAAGGTACACTTTAGAACATAGAGACTTGCATATTTTGTTTGGTGATGGGACAAGTCGTACCGAATGTGGAAGTAGTGACAGCAGTACAAAAAACTGAAAATGAGTGTTTGAGCACAGCAATAACCACGAGTTAGATCTTTATTATAATCATGCACTTTCTTTTCTTGGCAAGTCACAAATCCCTGGGTCAGCATCAGATCAGGATGAACCCAAGATCCATAGGTCAGATGACAGCATGCTGGCTCACAATGGCAAAAGTCGACAATCCAAGTCCAGTACGTGAGATGGCTGGCTGCTGGCCCCAGTCCCAAGAATTGGAGGTTAGATGATGATGAGCCGAATACTAGATCCAGGGCAGAGCAAAAGCCAGTGAGCTTTGTCAGAAAGTCTACATATATTGGATACAAGTCACAATCCAAGAAAACTCCCTTTTAATTGATTGGCTACTCAGAGCAGATCCCATCATGGAAATGATCACATGATATCAGATCTCATCAGAGCAGTTATTAAATCATTATATGACTGCCAAAATACTCCATAACTTCCAAGACACTGAGAATCATATCCCAGCCAAGTTGACACACAATCTTCAAGATTACACTCCCTGTCACTAAGATTTGAAGTCTTCAAGGGGAAATATTTTATAACAATAGAACAACTATTGTCCTTAAATCTTATCTCTCATCTCCGCTGGAATTATACCAGAATTTGATTTTATCCTCAGTGAAGTTTAATAGGATTTACACCTTAAAAGAGGGTTCACAGAGGGAATGAAGTTGCGGAAAGATGGTAGAATGCTGCAAGGAAAAGAAAAAGTTGCCCTGTTGGGGTTAATCTAACAGCAAAAAAAATAAAAAATAAAAAAGAACTTTTGGACTAGATTTAATATATCCAACAGCCAGTTCTCAGTTTGCCCAGGAAGTGTTGAAGAAATAAATTATATACTATATGATTTGTAGGTAAAAATATTCTTTGTTGTCAGAACATTTATTACAACTCTTACAGAGGCCAGCCTCTGAATTTGGATCAAGACACCCATTTCAGAGGAGAAAATAAGCAAAATAACTTGAGGAAAATGAGACAACAGCTCAGTCTAATAGGAACAGAAAGTCCATATGACGCAGTCATAATAGATAAGGTGAGGATTGGATTTGTGCCAATTTTGGATGGTCTCCAATGGTATTGCTCAGTTAAGGGCAATCAGGACCGTGTTCAGGTCTAAGAAATAAAACTTTCTGCACATTCTGTTCCATTGAGAGGCTGCAGAGGAAGAGTATTTTGGGTAGAGTGAGAGCTATCTGGGAAAATATATAAATAAACCAAATCAGAGAGTGCCAAGGAAATTTGTTTAATTAGAAATGTAACTGTGTTGGGTGAAAGTGATCCCAGGGGGTAGGGATAACTATTTTGTACTTAAAGAACACTCTATGTTCAAATGAATAGACTGTTCTAAAAGTAGATTGAATATCATTGATGAAACAAGTTTTTTAGCCAAAGTAATTTAAATACTTATATATGAAAACCCTTGTCAGTGAGGAGGAAACAAGATTATCACCAACAAACCAAAACCCAAACCCACTGCAGTCAAGTAGATTCTGACCCACAGTGACCTTCAGGACAGAGTAAAACTGCCCCTTCTGGTTTCCAAGGCTTAAATCTCAAAGGAAACAGACTGCCACCACTTTCTCCCACAGAGCATATGATGGGTTCTAACTGCAGGCCTTTTGGGTAGGAGTCAAGCACTTTAACCACTGTGCGACCAGGCCTCCTATTTTCAAAATGAAGAAAGTTAAATATGAAATGTTTTATATTAATATTCAACTTTAGCTCATGATATTATTAAAATTAATATTTAATATAGAGTAGCAAATGTGCTATTGTATTAAAGCAACTCCTTTATATTTGTCACTCTGTTAAAAATGATTTGCCTTAAACAATGATTTTAAATAATGATATTACATTATTTTGTAACACCGAAACCTTGAAAAACTGCTATGTTTTTGTAAGAATACTAAACAATGTTATAGGAAAACTTCAATTCCAGCAAAGACTTTGTAGCCAATAGGCATTATATTTATGCATTTTACTCCTAATAATATTTTAGGAAGATATTTGAAGTAAAATAAACCATGAAATAAATTTACAACCATTCAGAAATCCAAGAAACATTTATTTTAAAGAAAATAATACTTTTATGTGAAAGAATTTCTAAAACAACTTAAAGTTTTAAGTTGATATTGTTTTTCAAATTAATTTCAGGGTTTATGTTTCTAATTTACATTCAAAATACAAACATAGCTGATGTTTAGGGTAGATTGGGGATACTGACATTGATAAAAACCTATCTGAATCAGAATATTGTTCACCAAAGCCAAACACATTGACTTTAAGTGGAATCCGGCTCATAATGACCATAGAGGATAGAGTAGAACTGCCTCAGAGGGTTTCCAAGACTATAAATATTTATGGAAGCAGACTGCCACATCTTCCTCCCACAGAGTGGCTGCTAGGTGTGAACCACAGACCCTTTGGTTAGCAGCCAAGCACCTAACCGCTGTGTCACCAGAACTCTGTCAGAATGTTGTAACACACTCCTTAATCATTTGGAATTTTTCCAGGGAATGGATGCTTAGATTTGTAATAAAAATGGGATAACATTGAGTTTTATTTCCCTTAAAATAATAAGAACTTAAATGTTTTCAAGAAAGAATAGTAGACTGGATAGTTTTGGGAGAACACTCAGGGTAAATCTGTGCTCTTTCTACACTGTCCTCTTGTGGAAAACAGACAAATCTTACATATTTAACGTTATACATGGATAATTGTCATCACCAAAGTGTTCAGTTTGTACAATTAGAAATGCTATTTCATTTAGCCCTCAAAGTTATTTCACTCAACTAAAAATTCAATTATTTTGTATTAAATACCAGCATTCGTGAAGACATACATAAAGACTGGGTTCTTTTGTCCTCTTGTGAGTATTAATTCTTCTCTCTCCCTCTTAAGAGTGATGCTTTCAGTTTAACAGTGTATACTCCTTTATTTCCATTCAGAAACAAATCCTGAACACCAGTTTTCTGGGATCTATATTGATTTAAAATAGGAGAATAGCCGTAACCTTTACCTCTCAGATGACTTAGTTATCAGTAAAAGAAAATGCATACAAAGGCTATTACCCCAATTGCAATTCTAAGTGCTGAGCATTGATGGGTACTATAGGTGTTACAGTCCACAAAGTAGAGATAATGATATAAAGCAAATTTTAGCAGAGAATTGATGGAGAAATTGTAGTTTGAGAGTTGAATTTTCTTTTGAGTTTTGTTACTCTTTGATAATAGCTTTTAAGATCTCACTTCATTCTCACAATAATCCTGTGATACAAAAGGAAAATAAATTAGACAGTATTGTACATGTTGTGTAGCATACAACTGTATGTAAATTTTACTCTGAGTAAAATTCAGAGGAATAAATTAAAATTAGTTTTAAAAATAATAATAATAAATGGATGTTAATTATAAGTAACTGTTGATAACAATAATAATAGATAACAATAATAATAACCTTTTATAAATGTCAGGACTCCTTTAAGGTGTTTTGCTTATATTAAATGATTTAGTTCACATAACAACACTAAATGTTGATATAGTTGCTTGCCATTTAAAAGCCGAGCAAACTGTTAACACAGGAAGATTAATTAACTTGCATAAAGTCATCACAGAGCTAGATGTTGTTGGAGCCGTAATTCAATTATAGTCCATCTGGGAATTACTGTTCTTTAACCATGGGCATGGAGACCTGGTGGCACAGTGGTTAAGCCCTCAGTGGCTAACCCAAATGCCAGTGGTTCAAACCAAACTGCTGCTCCTTGGAATAGAGATGTGACAGTCTACTTACCTAAATAAAGATTTATGTCCTTGGAAACACTACGGGGCAGTTCTACTCTGTCTTACAGAATCACTATGGCTCGGAATTGACTCAGTAGCAATGGATTTGGGATTTTGTAACCATAGAACCATATTCTGCTTTGCTTAGTGGACAAGGTGGAAACCCATTAGGATGGAGAGATAAAAAGCCAGTTAAGGCAAGAGACATCCTGACTCCTGTAAAATTTATGGAGCCACTCACTTTCAGGATCTTGCAAGAACAAGGATAGCCCTTAATTCCTCCTTAAATTTTGCTCCTTAGGAGCTTCACTGACTACTCCTTGTCCTGACCCTGATGAAAGGGAATGGTGGGAAATATAATTGCCAGCAAAGGAACTCAAAACCACTTTATCAAATACCCACTTTCTAGCCAGTCTGTTAAATCCTAGGGCTACAGGCTTAAAGAACATACTGTTATAATCATGGAAATCATGGTGGTGTAGTGGTTAAGTTTTACAGCTTCTAACCAAAAGTCAGCAGTTCAAATCCTAGACTGTGAGAATAAATTTATATTTGTTGAGCTATACACTTGTGGTGTTTCTGTTATAGTAGCACTAGATTACTAAGACACCTTGTCTGTCCATAGACTGACAATTATTTCCAAGTTTAAAATCACTTTTAATGTTGTCAGAACTTTCTGCTCAAATTATGTAAGTAATATATGTATCAGCAGCTAGCAAATCATTCCAACAGTAATTATATAATTTTGTTGTGCTGTGTGCTCCCTCAGTAAGAACCTTTGCTTGGGTCAATTTAATATAGTCGGTTGTAATGTATAATCTGTTATATCACTTAGCTTAAGCCATATCATTGTTTTCTGTGTGTGTCCATACAGTTGTGACATCCATTTTAAAAACCAGGTTTGCAATATGCAAATATATGTACATATATATATGTACAATTTTTTTTTTAACTTGAATCCACAATAAACACCTATGGAAGCAGCAGTAAGAAATCAAACAGTACATTGTGTTGGCCAAATCTACTGCAAAAGAACTGTTTCAGGTGCTGAGAAGGAAAGATGATGCTTTGAGGACCACAATGTACAGGTTGTATGTGTGTATATATACACACAATACATATATATGTATGTGTATATGTGTATACATATGCGTATGTGTGTGTGTGTGTGTATAAAGTTTTAATGCTTCAAATTATTTAATAGATGAAAAAAACAGACTCAAAGAGTTTGCATAATTTTTCCTAGTTCACACACACGCAAGGATTTTAACTCACTATGCCCATTCTGGATTCCTAGTGACACAAAGGTTTAAAGGTATAGCTGCTAAGCAAATGGTCAGAAGTTCAAATCTACCAGCTGCTCCTTGGAAAACCCTGTGGCAGTTCACCTCTGTCCTATAGGGTCACTGTGAGTTTGAATTGAATGGGCAGAATGGATTTGGTTTTTTGGTATTTACACATGTTCTGCTTCTAGGCCTGGATTTGAGTTAGGCCTTCATCACTTAACTTTTCATTTGACTTAGAAAATTTATTTAACCATTCAATGTCATTTTTTATATTTGCCTATATGTATATAAACCTTACAGAGTTTTCGTGAAAATTAATACTTTGTAAAAAGCACATCTCCATTGATTTAGATTATCATATTACATTGTTATATCTGTAATTATGATCACAATGTGATTAAATAGTTTTCTTAGTATCTTCCCTTATCTGAAGCCTTAGGAACAAAGATATCATGGAGGCAATTAGGAAGTTAATTAATCATCACCAAACTGCTTTCGCACTCAATTTAATCCAAATTAGTATTTCTTCATTTATGCTCTATTTCCAAACACTTTTCTTATATATTGTTCACTGTTTTTTGAGTGTGATCTAAGTCAATTGTTGTTATTGTTCATGTCAGCTGTCACTGAGTCAGAGCACGACTCATGGCAAATCCATGTGTTGCAGAGTAGAACTGTGCTCCATAAGGTTTATTTGGTGGTAATCTACAGAAGCAGATAGCCAGGCCTTTCTTCTGCAGAGCCACTGGATGGGTTCAATCTGCCAACCTTTACTCGAGCAGCTGGTTGCAAACCACTGAGTTATCCAGGTTCCTTCTTAAACCAACGAAGCTTTGCCTATTTTATGATCTTCAATCTTTTGCATGCTTCACAATGATCTCTGTGTTAATATAGAAATGATGCATTCTCATTCACTTGGTTTCAGGTGGTGTCAGAAAAATATATCCTAAAAACTTCCCATTGGACAGTATCTCAGTCAGGACGGAGAAGTAGAAGTCTACATTTAGGGACTCAATACTGATATCGTTGTTTGACTTTAAGTTGTGCTTAATAATAAAAGGACTGCCAACACATAACTGCCTTTACAATATTCACGCAACTCACCCTTTGTGTGTGTGTGTTTTAGGTGAATGTTTACAACTCAAGTTAATTGCTCATACAAAAATTTATACACATATTGTTTTGTGACATTAGTTACAATTCCCACAATGTGACAGCACACTCACCCTTTCCACCCCGTGTTCCCTGTGTCCATTCATCCAGTTCCTGTCCCTTCCTGCCTTCTAATCCTGATTGAACTAGAAGCACATTCCTCACCTGATTTTTTTTTAAATTTTATAGTCGTGTCTAATCTTTATCTGAAGAGTGGGCTTTGGTAATGTTTTTAGCTCTGTCTTAGTGCATCTGGAGGCCATAATTTTGGGGGTTCCTCCAGTCTCTGTCAGCACATTAAGTCTGGGCTTTTTTCGTTAACTTGACTTCTGTTCTACATTTTTCTCCTGCTCTGTCTGGGATTCTCTGTTGCATTCCTTGTCAGGGCAGTCATTGGTGGTAGCCATGCAACATCCAGTTCTTCTTGTGTCAGGCTGATAGAGTCTCTGGTCCAGGTGTTGCTTTAGTCCTTTGGGCTAATGTTTTCCTTGTGTCTTTGCTGTTCTTTGTTCTTCTTTGCTCCAGGTGGGATGGGACCAATTGGTGTAACATAGATGGCTGCTCGCAAGCTTTTAAGATCCCAGATGGCACTCAGCAAAGTGTGATTCAGAACATTTTCTTGATAAACTTTGTTATGCCAATTGACTTAGATGTCCCCAGAAATCATGGTCTCCAGGCTCCAGTCCCAGCTACTCTGTCCCTCAAAGTTTTTGAATATGTTCAGGAAACTTTTTAGTTTTTGCATTGGTCCTGTTGTGCTGACCTCCCCTGTATTGTGTGTTGTACCTCCCTTCACCAAAATTGATCCTTGTCTACTTCCTAGTGAGTTCCCCTCCTTCTCCCTCCCCACCCTCATAACCATCAAAGCATGCTTTTTTCTGTGTTTAAACCTTTTCTTGAGTGCTTATAATAGTAGTTTCATACAGCATTTGTCCTTTTCTGACTGACTAATTTCACTTAGCATAATGCGCTCCAGATTCATCCATGTTGTGAGATGTTTCACTGATTCATCATTGTTCTTTATCATTGTGTAGTATTACTTTGTGTGTGTGTACCATAATTTGTTCATCCATTCGTAGTGTTTGCAATGAATATGGATGTGCATATGACTATTCCTGTGATATCTCTTGTTTCTCTCAGATATATTCCTAGGAGTGGGATTGCCGGATCTTACGGTATTTCTGTTTCTAGCTTTTTAAGGAAGCCTCAAATCATTTTCCAAAATGGTTGTACCATTTTATATTCCCACCAGCAGTGCATAAGGTTTCCAATCTCTCAACAACCTCTCCTACATCTGTTACTTTGTATTTTTTGGATTAGTGCCAGCCTTTTTGGGGTGTGGTGGTATCTTACTGTAGTTTTGATTTGCATTTCTTTAATGGCTAACAATCATGAGCATTTCCTCATGTGTCTGTTAGCTGCCAGAATTTTTTTTTTGGTGAAGTGTCTGTTCATATCCTTTGCCAATTTTTAACTGGATTATTTATCTTTTTGTTGTTGACCTGTTGCAGTATCTTATAGATTTTAGAAATTAGACACTGATAGGATATGGCATAGCCAAAAAATTTTTCACTGTCTGTAGGTTATCTTTTTATTCTTTTGGTGAAGTTTTTTGTTGAGCATTAAGTGTTTGATTTTTAAGAGCTCCTAGTTATCTAGTTTCTCTTCTGCTGTTTGTGCATGTTAGTGATGGTTTGTGTATGATTTATGCCATGAATTAGGGCTCGTAGCATTGTCCCTATTTTTTCTTCCATGATCATTATCATTTTCGAATTTATATTTAGGTCTTTGATCCATTTTAAATTAGTTTTTCTATATGGTGTGAGGTATAGGTCCTGTTTCATTTTTCTCTAGGTAGGATCAATAACACCAGCCAGTATGGGAACTCCCTTCTTTACCTGTTGATCTAGAGGCATAAGGAGCCCAAAGTGACCAGGTGGCATATTTAGCTTCCAGTACAATGCAATCAGTGATGTGTCTGCAGATGGGAGGACTCCTCCCTTTAGAACTAAGACCTCTAGACCTGCAGAGCATAAGGTCATGGGGACAGGAAGCAAAATCTTGTGAGGTGGCCACTAGGGGTAATACTAAGTAGTGACATTCCCATTTCCATCCCTTGATTCCTAGGCCCATGAATCCTGGCTATGGAAGAAAGAGCACCATATATTGGATGCTGGTTTAGAGCATATACAGCTTCCTGGTGAACATTGCCCCACCCCTGCAAGGTATTGCCACCTAGCTTGCACCAAAATTGTGTCTTTAGAAGGTCATTCCATCATTCTATCAAGACAGCTGCTTCAGGATGATGGGGAAGATGGTAAGACCAGTGAATTCCATGACCATGGTCCACTGTTGCAGTTCACTTGCTGTGGAGTGACTCCCTTGATTTGATGCAATGCTGTGTGGGCTACCATGACGGTGGATAAGGCATTCTGTAAGTCTAAGGATGGTAGTTCTGACAGAAACACTGCTTACAGGGAAGGCAAATCCACATCCAGAGTAAGTGTCTATTCCAATAAGAACAAAATGCTGCCCTTTCCATGATAGAAGTGGTCCAATGTAATCAACTTGCCACAGGTTGATGGCTTATCACTTTTACGGATGGTGGCATATCAAGGACTCAGTGTTGGTCTCTGCTGCTGGCAGATTGGGCACTTCACAGTGGTTGTAGCCAAGTCGGCCTTGGTGAGTGGAATTCCATGATGCTGGACTCATGCATAACTTCCATCTCTGCTACCATGGCCACTTTGTTCATGAGGCCATTGAGCAATGATGGGTGTAGCTGGGGGAAAAGGATGAGTAGTTTCCAGAGAACTTGTCATCCTATTCAGTTCATTGTTAAAATCTTCCTCTGCTGTGGTCTTCCTTCGGTGAGTATTCACTTGAGACATAAAAATCTTCACTTCTTTGTCCCATTCTGAGAGGTCTATCCACAAAGCTCTTCCCCATACATCCTTGTCTCCAATTTTCCAGTCATGTTCCTTTCAAGACGCTGACCATCCAGCCAAACCGTTGGCCACAGACCGTGGATCAGTATACAATTGCACATCTGGCCTACAATTGCACATCTGGCCATTTCTCCTTCCATGCAAAGTGAACAACCAGGTGCACTGCTTGACGTTCTGTCCTTTGGGAGAAGTTCTCTTCACTGCTGTCCTTCCAGGAGATGTCAGAAAGGGATTGTAGTGCTGAAGCTGTTCACTTTCCAGTGGTTCCTGCATATCAAGCAGAACCATCTTTAAACCAGGTACAAGTATTCTCTTCCTCAGTCCACTGATAATAAGGAACTCCCCATGAGGTCATAGGTGCAGAATGCGAGATGGAAGGTAATGTGGCAGGAGTGGAGACCATGGGCATTTGGGCCCTACCTCATGCTACTTACTTGTGCCTTCAGATCCTGCTTAGGCCCAATCTTGTATATAACACTTCCATTTAATGATGGAATGCTGCTGTGCATGTCCAACTTTATGATTCTGTGGGTCAGACAACACTCAGTTCATGATGGGAAGCTCAGGCTGCATGGTGACTTGGTGTTCCATAGTTAAACATTCAGTCTCTGCTACAGCCCAGTAACAAGCTCAAAGCTGTTTCTCAAAAAGAGATTAGGTACGTACAATGAATGGCAGTGCTTTGCTCCAAAATCATAATGGTTTGCTCCATAATTCACAAATAGCAGCCTGCCAAAGACTCCAAACAGCATCTCTAGCTGCCACTGACACTTTAAGTACCATTGGATTGGCTGGATCATATGGCCCAAGGGGTAGAACAGCTTGCATAGCAGCCTGAACCTGTTGCAGAGCCTTCTCTTGTTCTGGGCCGCATTCAAAACTAGCAGCTTTTCGAGTTGCTTGATAAATAGGCTGGAGTAGCACACCCAAATGAGGAATAAGTTTTCTCCAAATCCAAAGAGACTTACTGACTTACTTACTATTTTAGTTGTGGGAGGAGTCAGATGCAATAACTTATCCTTCGTTTTAGAAGGAATATCTCAGCATGCATCACACTATTGGACCACTGGGAATTTCACTGAGGTAGAACGGTCAAGAACCTTTGTGGGTTTAATATCCCAACCTCTAACATACAAATGTTTTACTAATAAGGCCAGATGACACTTCTGCCTTACTAGGTCCAATCAGCATATTGTCATCAATGTAATGGACCAATGTGATGTCTTGCAGAAAGAAAGGCAATCAAGGTCCCTGCAGACTAAATTATGATATAGGGCTGGGAAGTTGGTAGATCTGAGGTAATTAAGTGAAGGTGTATTGCTGGGCCTTGCCAGCTGAAGGCAAACTGCTTCAGATGGTCCTTCAAACAGGTACAGAAAAAGGCATTAGCCAAATCAATAGCTGTATGCCAGGTACCAGGAGATGTATTAATTTGCTCAAACAATGAAACTATATCTGAAATAGCAGCTGCAATTGGAGTTACTACCTGCTTAAGTTTTTGATAATCTACTGTGTACAGAACTATACCTAGACTGAAGTCCCAACAAGCCCCAAAAGGTGAAGTCACAAAGTGTGACCCAGGAGGAGGTATGCTACAGTCCAAAAGATCTGCTTGAATTTTCTAATATGTACAAACAGAAACCTGTGGAATATGTGTGGGAATGGCTATTAAGGGTGTGGGATAATGGTGCAAGGAACATAAAAATGGATCAGTCTGACTTTATGGATATGTGTCCACTAAGCACAGATTCTTCATTTAGTCTTTCAGTAGGAGAGGTTAAGCAAGCATCTGATAGTTATTCGGTTGGGTTACTGAAGCATGGATTAAGCAGTGGCCTACACAGACCCATTACAAAAGAAGAGATTGAAAATGTCATCAATAAACTGTCAATAAAAAAGAAGCCCAGGACCAGATGGCTACACTGGAGAATTCTTCCATATATTCAGAGAAAGATTGATACCAGTACTACTCAATCTCTTCAAAAACATATGACAGAAAGGAACACTACTGAACTCTTTCCACAAAGCCAGTATATCCCTGATACTTAAACCAGGAAAGACATCACACAAAAAATATAAATATATAAAATTACATACCAATATCCTTTATGAACATAGAAGCAAATAATTTCAAAAAAATTCTTGCCAACAGACATCAGTAACATATCAAATAAATCATGCACCACGATCAGTGGGATTCATACTAGGCTAATAAGCATGGTTCAACATTAGAAAATCAATCAATGTAATCCACCACATAAATAAAACAAAGGAAAGCACCATATGATCACATCAATTGATGCAGAAAAGGCATTTGATAAAATTCAACACCTTTCCTGATAGAAATTCTCAGTAACAGAAGAATAGAAGGGAAATTTCTCAACATAGTTAGGGGCATATATGCAAAAAAAACAGCTAACATTATAATCAAAGGAGAAAGGATGAGAGACTTCCCTTTGAGAACAGGAACTAGGTAAGGATTCCTATTATCACCACTCTTATTCAACATTGAACTGAAAGAGCTAGCCAGAGCAATAGACAAGAAAAAGAAATAACAAGTATCCAAATTGGAAAGGAAGAAGTAAAACTACCTCTATTTGCCGATGACATGCTCCTATACATAAAAACCCTAAAGAGTCTCCAAGACAACTGCTGGAACTAAGAGAAGAATTTAGCAACACTGCAGGGTACAAAATCAACACACAAAAATCAGTTGCATTTCTCTATCCTAACAAAGACTACTATGAAAAAGAACTCAAGAAAACAATACCATTTGTAATAGCCCCCAAATAGATAAAATAACTAGTAATTAACCTAAGAGGCACATAAAAGATTACACAATGAAAATGATAAAACAATACTACAAGAGACTAAAAGAGACATACAAAAATGAAAACATATCCCATGCTCATGAATTGGAAAACTTAATATAGGGAAAATGTCAATTCTACCAAAAGCTATCTTCATATATAATGCCAGCTTAAAAGAAATTGTAACAACATTCTTTACTGAAATATAAAAATTAATGACAAACTTCATACGTAAAGGAAGGACACCTGAAATACAAAGCAATATTGAAGAAAGAACAAAGCAGGAGGCCTCATCCTCCTCGATATTAAAATATACTATACAGCCACTGTAATCAAACAGCCTCTTGTTCTTGATGTGGTTCAGTGCCGTTGAGTCTGTTCCGACTTATAGCGACCGTATGTACTACAGAATGAAACACTGCTCTGTCCTGTGCCATACTCACAATCGTTGTTATGCTTGAGCCCACTGTTATAGCCACTGTGTCAATCCATCTCCTTGAGGCTCTTCCTCTTTTTCACTGAGCCTGTACTTTACCAAGCATGATGTCCTTCCCCAGGGACTGGTCCCTCCTGACAACATGTCCAAAGTATATAAGATGTAGTCTTGCCACTCTACCACCAGGCTCCAAAACATTATCAGCACTCTAGAAGCCAATTACCAGCAATCTCCTGATCACACCTCCCTCCTGTCTCAGCAATAACCATAAGTGGGACTTTTATTATACTCATGCACTTACTTTTCCATATATTTTCACTATGTAACTACGCCTGTCAAAAAATACATATTAATATCTCCTCTTTGCAAACTTTATGTAAAAGAAGTCATGCAGTGTGTACTCTATGTTTTCATCTCATCGATGAATATTTTATTTTTATAAATATTCATATTGCATATATTTTCTGTTTGTTCAATTTTGTTTTTATTTATTATTTCATGGTATAAATACTAAGAGTTTTTAAAAATACATCCTAATATGGTGGACATTTGAGATGTTTCTATTTTGGGACATGCACACTGTTACACTGAACATAGGAACTCATTAGATTGGCATCTACTCCTAAAAGTAATGGGCATTTATTTAGCTCTCAAATAATTTTTCAAAGTGGATGTATCAATTTATACTTGTAATATTGTAATGGCACTGTTTGAAAGCTCCATTGTGATGTTCCACTTCTTGACCAGTGCTCAGTATTATCATCCTTTATAATTGTTACTATTGGCTTGAGGTAGAATACGTCTCTGTAGTTTCAATTTTAATGTTTATGATTATTGACGTAGGATGCATTTTAATATGTTTAGGGATTTTCTCTTTTGTAAAGTGCCTTCAGGTGTCATTTGATCAATTTTATTTTGAATTATTTGTCTTTAGCCTTTTTATTAGACATTTTCTTTTATATAAGGCATATGATCCCTCTGTCAGTCATATGTCTTGAAACTATCTTCCCATCCATTGGCTTTAATTTTCACTCCCTAAATGTCCTTTGAAATGTAGCAACCTATATTTTCATTTAGTCAAATAAACCAATTTGAAGAAGGTAAACCAAAATGTTTATGAATGAACAGACTGAAGACCAAATCACATATAGTTTCCAACATTTAAAACGAAGAAAGAACTTCTATTTCTGGTTAAGATTCAGTGGGTCACAGCAAGCCAGTGTTCCTGCTTCAACCTCTAGAAAAATCTGGATACACTTTAAAAAATCATTTGTAGAGGCATAAAATGACTATGAAAGAAAAAAGAGTGATGAGAATATTAAATTGAACACTCATTAAGTCAGAGAAAGACAACCCACATAATGGTTCAAACTTACTTTGCTTACAATCTTTTGCAATTGCAAACAATGCTGCAATACGGACTTAGTGGATAATTTCGTACGTGTGCATGTTTTATTGATTCAAAGACTAAATAACCCAAAAAATCCAATGCTGTCAAGTCAGTATTGACTCATGGAGACTCCATGTGTTACAGAGTAGAACTACTCTATAAGGTTTTCTTGATGTACTCTTAAGAGAAGCAGATCACGAGAACTTTCTTTGACTGTGTCGCAGCGTGGATTCGAACTGCCAACTGTTAGGTTAGTAGTGGAGTGCAAAACATTTGTGCCATCAAAGACTAGATACAACTGTAATATTAATCAGTGGTGCCCAATTCCTCTCCACAGGACTTGAACTATTTGTCACTTTTCCAAGAAGTATATAAAACATGCAGGTTTTCCCATGAAATTGTGCATTTTTTATAAACTAAATTTTTTGCAGTTTAAAATGTCACTCTTTTTTATGATGCTGAATATATTTTTATATGTTTAAGGGATGATTTTACTCCGTTTTATGTGAGGTGTTATCTTATATGTTTGGTCCATTTTTCTATTTGTATTTTTCACTTCTCCTTGATAATTAAGCATATTTTATAAGAGAAATTAGCACTTTATCTGAGATATGATTTATAAACATTTCCCGCCACTGTATTGATTAAGTTTTGGCATTACTTTTGGTGCTTGTTTATTTTCAACATGCAGAGCTATTTAATTTCACATAGTTGAACTTTTATCAATCCTTTGTGTCCTACATTCTGTATTTTTAGTCATAACTAGAGAGATCTGTATTATTCCAAAATTATATTATAAAAAAATCTTTCTGTAAGAATTATTTTATTGTTTGTTTTTCTAAAATATTTAAACTAGTGTATCATTTGGAGTCTTTCCTACTGTAGTATAAAGTGTTAACAAAAATTTATCTTTTTTCCTCAAAGAGTGCCCAAGTATCCAAACAACATTTATTTCAGAAGTCCATATTTCATGTATTTCATCTATGATCAATTTTCATTTGTATTTGAATCTTCCATTTATGG
>NW_004444172.1:385956-387354 GCF_000243295.1 Trichechus manatus latirostris | reverse complement strand
TTTACAAATATCCTATAGTTTTACATTACATTAAGGACAAAAATCTAACTCTTTGCAAAATTTGGAAAATGACAAACTCTTAGGCTTCATTGTTTTAGAATTAAAATCTATTTCAGGAGTGGGCAGAGCAAGATGGCCAAGGGACTGGAAGCTCTCATTTACTCACCCAGCAACTAACACACTGCACAATGAATAAAAACAAGCACAGATTGAGATCTGAGAACTCCAGAAGGCAGTTGAGGTGTTGAAGATTCAGGGTGATTCCAGAAGCAGGAGAGAGGAGGAGCAGGGACAGCTCAGAAGCTGGAAGAACCTACTGCCTATTATTGGAAGCAACTGGTTATTGCACCGATTTTGTGGTAGGGTTGGGCAACACCCCAAACAGGGAACACAGAGAGGGAACTAATCTTAGGAAGCTGTGGCTTGATTTTTTTTTTTTTTTAAGGTGGCACAAATTAGCCGTGGGAGTTCATGGGCCATGAAATTGGGAGAGATTGAAGCAAGACCATGGTACTGCAAAGGAGTGCTGTGGAATCTCAATGAGGCCCAAGATAGATGGGCACTAGGACCAGGAAGAACTGCACAGGCAGCAGGTGGAGGGGAATACTTAAGATTAACAGTAGACACAGAAGGAAACAGCTGGCTGCCTGCTGATAGTGGGACACTGCGGGAGAGTCTGTGCAAGGGTTCCCATGATGGGAAGATATAGACAGTGCCTCAGTTTTGTCACAGGAAAATCAAACCCCACGACTTACGTCACCGTCTGTGACCAGCTGAACACTCCTCTCCTGTGCATGCATAATGATTTCCAAAGATAAAGCTTCCAGAAATCCTTATTAAGCACTGAAAAAAAGCTAAGGATAAGAGTTCCTTCTAGTAGTTCTCAGGAGAACACACCAAACTCACTGGTGCTGGGCTGATTATACCTCATAGTCAACTGGTGGAACAGAGTGCACTGCCCTAAGGTGTTCCCAGGGCCATCAGTCTTTGGGAAGGTGGGATGCAAATACTTCCTCCCATGAAGTGGCTGGTGGATGCAGGTGCCAGATTTTTGATTTTCAGCTGGGTGCTAGGCCGCTGCACCACCAAGATGCCCAATCAGAAAATTTTCTCACAAAAACCAGAATACTAAATTTAAAGTAAAAAAAGGTTAACAAAAGGCCCAAGTTATGCAAAAAATAGTAAAGCACACACTACAAGATAAGAAGAATCAATCAAAAGCAAAACATGAAAAAGAGGAAATTTCTCCTATGGAGGTCAAAATAATGCAAAGAAATGATAATTTTAAGAATAAGTTGCTCAATATATGTTTAAAAAGCTAAAAGCACATAGAATACAAACTAGCAGAGATCAGAAAACAAATGGAGAAACAAAGATTCAACAATGAAATTGAAAACA
>NW_004444172.1:356673-357946 GCF_000243295.1 Trichechus manatus latirostris | reverse complement strand
TTTCACTGTGTAACTATACCTATCAAAAAATACAAATTAATATATTTCCTCTTTGCAAACTTCTTGTAAAATAAGTCTTGCAGTGTATTCTATGTGTTTTAATTTCATCAATGAATATTTTATTTTTATCAGTCATTCATATTGTTGTATATATTTACAGTTTGTTCAATTTTGTTTCTAATTATTATTTCATGGTATAAATATTAAGAGTTTTTAAAAATACATTCTACTATGGTGGACATTTGAGATGTTTCCATTCGGGACCATGCACATTGTTGCATTGCACATAGGAACTCATTAGAGTCGGGTCTATTCCTAAAAGTATTAGGCATTTATTTAGGTCGCCAATGATTTTTCGAAGTGGATGTATCAATTTATACTTGTAATAGCAATGTTTGAAAGCTCCAGTGTGATGTTCCACTTCCTGATCAGCACCCAGTATTATCATCCTTTATGATTTTTACTATTAGCTTGATGTAGAATATGTCACTATAGTTTCAATTTCAATGTTTTTGATTATTGAGGTAGAGTACATTTTAACATGTTCATGGATTTTCTCTTTTGTAAAGTGTCTTCAGGTGTCATTTGACCAATTTTATTTTGAATTATTTGTCTTTAGTCTTATTTATTTGACATTTTCTTTTACATTAGGGATATAATCTCTTTGTCGGTTACATATCTTGAAACTATCTTCCTGTTCTTTGATTTTACTTTGAACTCCCTAAACGTCCTTTGATAAATAGCAATCTAAATTTTAATTTAGCCAAATTAAGCCATTTGAAGAAATAAACCAAAATGTTTATGAAAGAACAGACTTAAAATCAAATCACATATAGTTTCAAATATTTAAGACAAAGAGAGAATTTCTATTTCTGCTCAAAATACTGTGGGTCACAGCAAGTCAATGTTCCTGCTTCAATAAATAGAAAAATCTAAATACACTTAAAAAAAAATTTTTACAGGCATCAAACAGCTATGAAAGAAAAAGGATGAAAATATTAAATTGAACATTCATTAAGTCCGAGAAAGACAACCCACTTTATGATTCACACTTAACTGGCTTACAATCTTTTGCAATTACAAACAATGCTGGAATATAGACTTATTAGATAATTTCATATGTGCGCATGTCTTATTGATTCAAAGACTAAATAACCCAGAAAACCATTGCCGTCAAATCGATTCCGACTCATGGAGACCCCATGTGTTACAGAGTTGAACTTCTCTATAGGGTTTTCTTGACTGTACTCTTAACAAAAGCAGATCACCAGAC
>NW_004444172.1:350811-355779 GCF_000243295.1 Trichechus manatus latirostris | reverse complement strand
TATTTTAAAAGTCCATATTTCACCTATTTCATTTGCTATCTTTATTCTATGATCAATTCTTATTTGTATTTGAGTCTTCCCTTTATGCCATCAGAAGATCCCGCTATTTATGCACAATATAACCCTGATGAAATTATGAGACTTTAGAATTCCCTTTTAGCTTGGTTACTCTGGGATGTGCACCTACTGTAGCTCAGGGCTGGCTGGCATTTCACCCCATTGCTTTGCTCTGCCACGCCTGATTGCCATCCGAGGCCTTTCTCACCACCTACTCTTCACTCACCTTCCAGGTTATCAAGGTCATAGTTCCAGATATCTTTCAACTAATGTCCCTAATCACTCTCTGTTATTATAATATTATAGGATTTCCTTCTCCTGGAGATAGATAGCCAGATAGCTAGCTAGCTAGATACTTTATACAACCTTTACTTTAGTAGTGGAAATATATATTATTCACTGCTATTATCATAATTGGTGGTAATTCTAAACCCTTAGAAATCACTATTTACTAAATAATAGGAAGTAACATTCTATTTTCACAAGGGAAATTTGGCTTCAAGTTAATATTCTTAAACTACGAAGTGTCATACAGATTTAAAGTCTTAAAGCGGAAGTATTTTATAACTATAGACACACTCTTGTCCCGGAATCTTGACTCTCATCTTAGCTGGAGTTATATCAGAGTCTTATCATCTCCTAAGTGAAGTTTAATATGATTCACACCTTAAAAATGGGGTCACAGAGGGAATGAAATTGGAGAAGGATAGCGGAATGCTGCAAGAAAATGAAAAAATTCTCCCTGTGGGTGTTAATCTTGCGGAAAAAATATGTTTTTTTTTTTTAACTAGATTTAATATATCCAAAAACTAGTTCTCCGTTTGCCCAGGCAGTTTTGAGGAAACAAATTATATGTTGTATATTTTATAGGTAAAAATATTTTGTTGTTAGAATGTTTATTACAACTCTTTCAAAAGCCAGCCTCTGAATATGGATCAAGGCACCTGTTTCAGAGGAGAAAATAAGCAAAACAACTTTTGGAAAATGAGACAGGAGGTTGGTCTAATAGGAACAGAGGGTCCATATGAAGCAGTCATAATAGATGAGGAGAATTGGATTTGTTCCAATTTTGGATGGACTCCAATGCTACTGCTCAGTTAAGGGCAATCAAGACCCTCCCTGTTCAAGCCTAAGAAATAAAACTTTTTGCACATTCTGTTCCATTGAGAGGCTGCAGAGGAAGAGTATTCTGGGTAGAGTGAGAGCTATCTGGGAAAATAAACAAATAAACCAAATCAGAGAGCGCCAAAGCGATTTGTTTAATTAGAAGTGTAACTGTGTCAGGTGGAAGAGATCCCACGGGGTAGAGATTACTATGTATGTTTTATTTAAAGAGCATTCCACGTTCAAAATGAACTGACTGTTTTAAAGGTGGATTGAATATCTTTGATCAATCAAATTGTTTCAGCTAAAGTAATTTAAATACTTAAATATTTAAACTCTCTTCAGTGAGGTTAAAACAAGATTATCCTAAATAAACCAAAACCCAAACCCACAACCACTGAGTTAATTAAGACTCATACCGACCCTATAGGACAGAGTTGAACTGCCCTATAGATTCCTCAAGGCTGCAAGTCTTTATGGAAACAGACTGCCACATCTTTCTCCCACAGATTGGCTGGTGGGTTGGAAGTACCAACCTTTTGGTTAGCAGCAGAGCACTTTAGCAACTTCACTACCTGGGCTGTTATAATCCAAAATGAGAAAGGTAAATATGAAATGTTTTATACTAATATTCAACTTTAGATCATGATATTATTAAAATTAATACTTAATACGGAGTAGCAAATGTGCTGTTTTAGTAAAGCAGCTCCTTTATATTTCTGACTCTATTAAATATAATTTACCTGAAATGATTTTAGTGATATTAAATTACTTTGAAACACTTGAAATTTGAAAAATTGCTGTTTTTGTAAGAATACTAAATATTATAGGAAAACTGCATTACTAGCAAAGACTTTGTAGCAGATAAGCATTATATTTATGTATTTTTGTTCTGATGATATTTTAATAAGAAAACAATCCATGAAATAAATTTACAACCATTGAGGAATCCTGGAAATATTTATTTTAAAGAAAACTATATTTTTTAAGTTAAAGAATTTATACAATAAAAAAGTTTTACGTTCATATTGTTTTTCAAATTAATTTCAGGGTTTATGTTTCTAATTTATATCAAATATACAAGCATAGTGAGGTTTAGGTAGATTGCGGACATTGATAATGATTAATATCTAACTGAATCAGAGTATTGTTAAGCAAACCCAAACTTACTGCCTTCGAGCGGGTTCTGACTTCTAAGGACCCCATAGGATAGAGGAGAACAGCTTCACAGTGTTTCCAAGGCTGTAAATCTTTACAGAAACAGACTGCCACATCTTCCTCCCACAGAGTGGCTGGTGGGTTTGAACCACCAAGCTTTTTGGCTAGCAGTTGAGTGCTTAACCACTGTGCCACCAGTACTCCATCAGAATATTGTTAAGCATTCCTTAATCGTTTGGATTTCTTCCAGGAAATAGATGCTTAGATTAGAAATAAAAATATAACATTTAGTTTTATATTCCTTAAAGTAATAAGAACTTAACCACTTTCAAGAAAGAAGAGTCATATACTTAATCTTGGGAGAACACACAGGGTAAATCTCTGCTTGTTCGACCAGTCACAGACTAGTATTTTCCCGGACCTGATGAAAGGGAATGGTGGGAAAAATAATTGCCAACAATGAACTTAAAAGCATTTTATCAAATACCTATTTTACTAGGCAATCTATTAAATCCTATTAAAGAACATACTTCATAATTGTAATTACAATTATAGAGCTATAACTAACAAGGAAACACTTTAAAATTAGTAGATAGGTGATAAATTTTACCAATATTATCTCATTTAATTCTCATAAACAAAGAAGCAAACCTTAGAAACTTTAAATAATTGTTTAATAACCCACAGATAATACAGGCATACCTTGGAGATACTGTGGTTTGGTTCCAGACCACCACAATCAAGTGAATATGGCAATAAAGCAAGTCTCATGAATTTTTTGATTTCTCAGTGCATATAAAACTTATGTTTACACTATACTGTAGCTATTAGGAAACCCTAGTGGTATAGTGGTTAAGTGTTTTGCTGCTAACCAAAAAGTTGGCAGTTCGAATCCACCAGGCACTCTTTGGAAACCCTGTGGGGGAGTTCTACTGTCTCCTGTAGGAGTCCGAATCAACTCGACGGCAACGTTTTTCTTCTTTTTTTTTTACGGGTAGCCCTGTTAAGTGTGCAATAGTGTGGTGTCTAAAAAAACAATGCACATACCTTAATTAAATACTACTTTATTGCTAACAAATGCTAACCATCACTAAGCCTTGAGCGAGTTGTAATCTTTTTACTGGTGGAGGGTCTTGCTTTGATGTTGATAGATGCTGACTGATCAGGGTGGTGGTTGCTGAAGGTTGGAGTGGCTATGGCAATTTCTTACAAGAAGACAACAGTGAAGCTTGCCACATCCATTGACTCTTCCTTTCATGAGAGTTTCTCTGTAGCATGCAATGTTGTTTGATAGCATTTTACCCACATTTGAAATTCTTTCAAAATTGGAGTCAATCCTCTCAAACCCTGGTGCTGCTCTAACAACTAAGTTTCCCTAATATCCTAAATCTTTTGTTGTCATTTCAACAATGTTCACAGCATCTTCATCAAGAGTAGTTTCCATCTCAAGAAATCACTTTCTTGGCTCATCCCTAAGAAGTAACTCCTCATCCGTTAGAGTTTTATCATTGGATTGCAGCAATTCAGTCACATCTTTAGGTTCCACTTCTAATTCTTGTTCTCTTGCTATTTCCCCACATCTGCAATTACTTCCTCCACTGAAGTCTGGAACCCCTCAAAGTCATCCATGACAGTTGGAATCAACTTATTCCAAAAGCCTGTTAATGTTGATATGTTGACCTCCTCCCATGAATCACCAATGTTTCTAATGGCTTCTAGAATGGTGAATCCTTTCCGAAAGGTTTTCAATTTACTTCGCACAGATCCTTCAGAGGAATCACTGCCTACGGCAGCTAGAGACTTACAAAATGTATTTCTTAAATACTAAGACTGGAAAGTTGAAATTACTCCTTGATCCATGGGCCGCAGAATGGTTGCTGTGTTAGGAGACATGAAAACATTAACCTCCTTGTTCATCTTCATCAGAGCTCTTGGGTGACCAGATGCATTATTAAAGAGAGGTAATATTTTGAAAGGAATCTTTTTTCTGAGCAACAGGTCTGTAAGAGTGGTCTTAAAATATTCAGTAAACCATGTTGTAAACAGATTTGCTATCATCCAGGCTTTGTTGTTCCATTTATAGAGCACAGACAAGTAGATTTGGCATAATTTTTAATGGCTCTAGGATTTTTGGAATGGTAAATGAGCATTGGCTTCAACTTAAGGTTACCAGCTGCATTATCCCCTAACAAGAGACTCAGCCTGTCCTTTGAAGCTTTGAAGTCAGGCATTGACTTCTCCTCTCTAGGTATGAAAGTCCTCGTTGGCATCTTCTTCCAATATAATGCTGTTGTGTCTATATGGAAAATCTGTTGTTTAGTGTAGCCAGTTTCATCAATTATCTTAGTTAGATCTTCTGGATAAGTTGCTGCAGCTTCTACATCAGCACTTGCTTCTTCACCTTGTATTTGTATGTTATGGAGATGGCTTCTTTCTTTAAACCTCAGGAACCAACCTCTGCTAGCTTCAAAACTTTCTTCTGCAGCTTCCTCACTTCTCTTAGCCATCACAGAATTTAAAAGATTTAGGACTTTGCTCTGGATTAAGTTTTGGCTTAAGGGAATGTTGTGGCTGATTTGATCTTCTATCCAGACTGCTAAAACATCCTCCATGTCAGCAATAAGGCTGTTTTGCTTTCTTATCATTCAT
>NW_004444172.1:347470-348795 GCF_000243295.1 Trichechus manatus latirostris | reverse complement strand
GAGACACCTTTGTAAATGAGGTGTTGGTCTACACAGTTGCTGTGTTATTTGGCATGGTTCCATTTCTGTTGATACTTGGCTCCTATAGTAAAATCATCTCCATCATCCTGAAGTTGCCATCAGCCACAAGTAGAGCCAAAGCCTTCTCCACCTGCTCATCTCATCTGATGGTTGTGGTGGTATTCTTTGTATCAGCCATTGTTACATGCTTAAGACCCAACACCAGACACTCAGAGGGAACTGACAAAGTGCTTTCTCTTTTTCTACACTATCCTAATTCCTATGTTTAATCCCATTATATATAGTCTAAGGAACAAAGATGTTATAATAGCACTGAGGAAATTAGTATGTAAATAATTCACATCATTAAAGAATGAGTTACATATATAAGAATAGTTTTCTTATGTATTTTTAATCAAATTTCAACAGATATATACCTTTAGCTATACCTTGCTTTACGGATTGAATTGTTTCCCCCCAAAATGTGTGTCAACTTGGCTAGGCCACGATTCCCAGTATTATGTGATTTTACACCATTTTGTCATATGAGTATCAATTGTCTAGAAGGCAACTTGTTTGGTTTGGTGATTTCCTATGTGTTGTAAATCTGACCTCTGTGATGATAGTGAGGCAGGATTAGAGGTAGTTATGTTAATGAGGCAAGACACAGTCTACAACATTAGGTTGTATGTTGAGTCAATCTGTTTTGAAATAAAAGAGAGAAGTGGGCAGAGAGACTGGGGGAACTTCAGCCTCCAAAAACGAAGAATCAGAAGGGGAGCATGTCCTGGGCCGAAAAGCTCCTAGACCAGGGGAAGATTGATGACAAGGACCTTCCCTAGAGGTAACAGAAAGAGCAAACTTCCCCTGGAGCTGTGACCCTGAATTTGCACTTCTAGCCTCTTAGACTGTGAGAGAATAAATTTCTCTTTGTTAAGCTATACTCTTATGGTATTTCTGTTGTAGCAGCACTAGATTACTAAGACACTTTGTCTTTCCATACAGTGACAATTATTTCCAAGTTAAAAATCACTTCTAATTTTGTCAGAACTTTCTGCTCAAACTATATAAGTAATACACACATAAGCAGAAAGCAAATCGTTCCATTAGCAATTCTATAATTTTGTTGTGCAATGTTCTTCCTCAGTAAGAAATTTTTCTTGGGCTGATTTAACTTAGTCAGTTGTAATGTATAATCTGTTAAATCACTTAGCATATACCATATCATTCATTGTCATGTGTGTCCATAGAGTTGTGACATCCATTTTTTAAAAACAGGTTGGCAATATGCATTAATTAAAACTATGCAGTATTCCCTCAGTGTC
>NW_004444172.1:343703-347370 GCF_000243295.1 Trichechus manatus latirostris | reverse complement strand
GATTATTTTTAATCATCTATATCATTATCCTGATGAGCAATGGCACCATATTTCTAATTACAAAAATGGATCCTGCTCTCCAGAGCCCTATGTATTTTTTCCTGGCAAATTTTTCCTTCTTAGAAATCTGCTATGTATCAGCTACTCTCCCCAGAATGCTGCTGAATCTTGGGACCCAGAGAAGAAGAATTTCCTTAGTTGCCTGTGCTACACAGATGTGCTTTACCCTTATGTTTGGAGGCACAGAGTGTTTGCTCCTGGCAATAATGGCCTATGACCGCTATGTGGCCATTTGTAACCCTCTGCACTATCCTCTAGCCATGAACCACAGAGTCTGTTTACGGTTGGCAACTGGCTCCTGGACCATTGGTATCCCATTTCATATAGGGCAGACGTGTCAGATTTTCTCTCTGCCTTTTTGTGAATCTAACCACATCAGCCACTTCTTCTGTGACATTTTCCCAGTACTCAAGCTGGCTTGTGGAGACACCTTTGTAAATGAGATGTTGGTCTACACAGTTGCTGTGTTATTTGGCATGGTTCCATTTCTGTTGATACTTGGCTCCTATAGTAAAATAATCTCCATCATCCTGAAGTTGCCATCAGCCACAAGTAGAGCCAAAGCCTTCTCCACCTGCTCATCTCATCTGATGGTTGTGGTGTTATTCTTTGGATCAGCCATTATTACATACTTAAGACCCAACACCAGACACTCAGAGGGAACTGACAAAGTGCTTTCTCTTTTCTACACCATCCTAACTCCTATGGTTAATCCCATGATATATAGTCTAAGGAACAAAGATGTTATAATAGCATTGAGAAAATTAATATGTAAATAATTCACATCATTAAAGAACGAGTTAAATATATAAGAATAGTTTTCTTCTGTATTTTTAATCAAATTTCAACAGATATATACATTTAGCTATACCTTGTTTTATGGATTGAATTGTGTACCCCCAAAATGTGTGTCAACTTGGCTAGGCCACGATTCCCAGTATTATGTGATTTTATGCCATTTTGTCATTAAGTATCAATTGTCTCGAAGGCAACTTGTTTCGTTTGGTGATTTTCCTATGTGTTGTAAATCTGACCTCTGTGATGATAATGAGGCAGGATTAGAGGCAGTTATGTTAATGAGGCAAGACACAATCTACAACATTAGGTTGTATCTTGAGTCAATCTGTTTTGAAAAAAAAGAGAGAAATGAGCAGGGAGACTGGGGGAACCTCAGCCTCCAAAAATGAAGAATCAGAAGGGGATCATGTCCTGGGCTGAAAAGCTAGACCAGGGGAAGATTGATGACAAGGACCTTCGCTAGAGGTAACAGAAAGAGCAAACTTCCCCTGGAGCTGTGACCCTGAATGTGGACTTCTAGCCTCTTAGACTGTGAGAGAATAAATTTCTCTTTGTTAAGTTATACACTTATGGTATTTCTGTTATAGCAACGCTAGATTACTAAGACACTTTGTCTTTCCATACAGTGACAATTATTTCCAAGTTAAAAATCACTTATAATTTTGTCAGAACTTTCTGCTCAAACTATATAAGTAATATACACATAAGCAGATAGCAAATCGTTCCATTAACAATTCTATAATTCCATTGTGCAATGTTCTTCCTCAGTAAGCAATTTTTCTTGGGCTGATTTAACTTAGTCAGTTGTAATGTATAATCTGTTAAATCACTTAGCATATACCATATCATTCATTGTCATGTGTGTCCATACAGCTGTGACATCCATTTTTTAAAAACAGGTTTGCAATATGCGTTAATTAAAACTATGCAGTGTTCCCTCAGTGTCCAGGGGGATAGTTTCCAGGACCCCCATGAATACGAAAATCTGTGGATGCTCAAGTCCGTTATATAAAATGGCACAATATTTGTATATAACCTATACACAAACTCCTGTATACTTTAAATCATCTCTAGGTTACTTATAATACCTAATAACATTTAAATGGTACATAAACAGTTGTTACATAGTATTGTTTAGGGAATAGGGACATGAGGTGAACAATGGTCAAATGAGTGCTGGAGAGAGAGAGTGAGGATGTGAAATGGTGGGAGGTTACAGCAGGGTATGCCTATACATCATTTCATTTGCTTGGATTCAGTGCAGTGCTTGGCGAAGTAACAGTAGTAATACAACCTATGACCTAGAATCGACTCGATGGCGATGAGTTTGGTTTTTGGTATGCTAAACATGAAAAAGCCTCTCTGAAGAAGTGATATTTGAGCTGAGTCCTAAATAATTAGAGGGAGTAACTTTGTAAAGGACATTCCAGGCAGAAAGAGCCTTATGGTTTACATTCTTAGAAGCCTAAAGAACTGATTGCCTGGCAGGAAAAACGTGTTAGCAGATGAGTTTAGAAATAAAGGTAGGGGCCAAGTTATATAGCAGTTTACAATTCGTGGAAAGAAGTCTGACTTTTTCCAAGTACAATGGGAATCCATGAAAGTGCTTAAGATTTTCTGTAGAGAACATCTTGGCAGTTTGAATCCACCAGCCACTCCTCAGAAACCCTGTGGGGCATTTCTACTCCTACCTGTGGGGTTGCTCTGAGCCTGAATTGACTCAATGGCAAGGGCTTTGGTTTTGTTTTGGTTGTTTATTTATTTATTTTTAATAGAGAAGACTTAAGAAATAATTAAAATGCAAATGCCACAGAACAATACTATAGAAGTTGGTGGGTGTGGTAATGAATCTTCCAAGTGTTTAAATCATTTTAAACTGTAAACCCAGCCTTGAAATAAAAATCAGATGGATATGAAACGTATTAAGTAGCAGTCTACTGCATTCTATAATAGTATTGGATTATATATATATATATATACACATATATATAATGCATATATGTATAATGTGTGTATATGTGTGTGTGTATATATAATGTGTGTGTATACATATAATGTGTGTGTATATATATATAATGTGTATGTATATATATAATGTGTGGGTATATATATAATGTGTGTGTATATATATAATGTGTGTGTATATATAATGCGTGTGTATATATATAACGTGTGCGTGTGTGTGTATATATATATATATTCATCCATTCGTATCTGCAGGGGAATGATTCCAGGACCCTCTCTGATACCAAAATCTGAGGATGCTTAAGTTCATTATATAAAAAGACATAGTATTTGCATATAGTATATGCACATCCTCTCGTATAATTTAAATCATCTTTACATTACTTATAATACCTAATATAATGTAAATGCTATGTAAGTAATCATTGCACAGTAATATATTATTACGGAATAATGTCAAGACAAGAGGTGAAAAAATGCTCAAACATCTAATGCTGGAGAGAGACTGAGGATGCGTGAAATGGTAGGAGGCTACGTATTAGGGAATGCCTACACATCAGTTCATTCTCATAGATTCAGCGTGGTGCTCAGAGTGCAGCAAATTAAAGTTTTGCTTTTTGAAACTTTCTTTTTTCTACTTTTTCCAAATACAATCTCGGTTAGTTGAATCTGCAGACGTGCAACTCACAGATACGGAGGGTCGACTGTATACACACACACACGTACACGTACATACATATATAATCAAACATCATATAGAATTACCGTTTATAATTAATAACATAAAGTATATATTTATGATATATGTATACATATGTGTATACATATATATATATATATATAT
>NW_004444172.1:342601-343603 GCF_000243295.1 Trichechus manatus latirostris | reverse complement strand
AATGCTCAAACATCTAATGCTGGAGAGAGACTGAGGATGTGTGAAATGGTGGGAGGCTACATATCAGGGAATGCCTACACATCAGTTCATTCTCATAGATTCAGCATGGTGCTCAGAGTGCAGCAAATTAAAGTTTTGCTTTTTGAAACTTTCTTTTTTCTTCTTTTTCCAAATACAATCTCGGTTAGTTGAATCTGTAGACGTGCAACTCACAGATACGGAGGGTCAACTGTATACACACACACGTACACATACGTACATATATAATCAAACATCATACATAATTACCACTTATAATTAATAACATAAAGTATATATTTATGATATATGTATACATATGTGTATACATATATATATGTATATGAACCTTTATATTGCAGTGGTTAAAACACTCTGTGGCTAGCAAACAAATCCAGCAGTTCAAAGTCACCAGGCGCTCCGCAGGAGAATGATGTGAAATCTGCCTCTGTAAAGATTTACAACCCTGAAACCCATATGGTGCAGTTCTATTTTGTCCTATAGGGTCTCTATGAGTTGGAATTGACTCGATGGCTGTGGGTTTGGTTTTGATATATATATAAAACACTGTGAAGACTGGAATTCCAGAGCACCTTAATTGTGCTCATGAGGAACCTATTGACAGACAGAGAGGTTGTAGTTCGAACAGAACAAGGGAATAATGCATGATTTAAAGTCAGGAAAGCTGTGTGTCAGGATTGTATTCTTTCACTATACTTATTCAATTTGTATAATGAGCAAATAACCTCAAAATCTGGACTATATGAAGAAGAATGTGGCATCAGGATTGCAGGAAAACTTATTAACAACCTGCGATATGAAGGTGACACAACTTTGCTTGCTGAAAATGCAGAGGACTTGAAGCATTTACTGATGAAAGTGAAAGACTACAGCCTTCAGTATGGATTGCACATTATTATAAAGACAACTAAAATCCTCACAACTGGACCAATAAGGAATGTCATGATAAACAGAGAAAAGACT
>NW_004444172.1:339777-341494 GCF_000243295.1 Trichechus manatus latirostris | reverse complement strand
AAAAAAAAGAACTTTACTGAGTTGTTGTGAGAATTAATACATTGTAAAGAGCATAACTAACATTGATTTAGTTTATCATATGACATTCTTACATTCTGTAATTGTGATCACATCCCTTATCTACAGTCTTATTACCAAAATATCATGAAGACAATTAGAAAGTTAATTACCAGCAAACTGCTTTTGCACTCAATATAATCCAAATAAGGGTTTATTCACTTATTTCCTATTTGCAGACACTTTTCATATATATTGTTCACTCTTTTTTGAGTGCGGTCTACGACTATTGTTGTTAGCTGCCATCTAGTCAGCACCCAACTCATGGCAAATCCCTGTGTTACAGAGCAGAGCTAGTCTGCATAAGGTTTTATTGGTGATACTCTTTACAGAAGTAGATACCCAGGCCTTTTCTTCAGGACCATTGGGTAGGTTCGATCTGCCAACCTGTCCACTAGCAGCTGATTGCAAAGCACTTGTGCTATCCAAGTTCCTTCTTAAATCAATTGAACATTGCCTATTCTATGATTTTCAATCTTTCACACGCTTTACAATCATCTCTGGGTTAATATAGAAATGATGCATTCAGATTCATTTACTTTCAGGCGGCGTCAGAAAAATATTTTTAAAAATTTCCCTTGGACAATATCTCAGTCAAGATGGAGAAGTAGAGGTCTGTATTCAGGGACTCGATATTTATTATGATTATTCGACTTTAAGTTGTGCTTAATAATAAAAGAACTGCAAATACATATCATCACTGCCTTTACTGTATCGTAACAACTCACTCTTTTGATTCCGGAATTGTATAAAGTATAATTTTCTACTTCCCCTTAATAATTGTATTTTATTTCAGGTAATGGAAAAGTTGAGGTTCTTATTATAGAAAATGTTTTCAAATTCTTAAGGAGGAAAATGCTAGCGGCTGTCTATAAAAATCCTCATTTTTTGAGTATCAATGTAATAAAGTTCAATTAATTGTTGAAAATAATACTGTATATCAAGAAAAAGTTCAGTTTATTTGCAGTCATATATCCAAAATTATTTTCCAAGAGATAATCAGAATTTCCCAGACCTGAACAGAGAATCAAGCCTTCAACTATAGGAAGCTACATGAACCCCAGCCAGAAGTGACACAAAAAGATCAACTCCACGCCATAGACAAATCAAATTCCAGAAGTCCAAAGACAGGGAGAGAATTCCGAAAGCAGCAAGAGAAAAACACAATGTAACAACATACCAAAGGTCTTTCACAAGGATTAGTGTAGATTTCTTGTCAAATTCTCTAGAGACAAGAAGACAATGGAACAACTATATAAAATACTGAATGAAAACAATTGCCAAACAGGAATTCATTACCCAGCAAAGTTGTCATTCAAAAATGAGGGGGAAACAAGACATTACCAAAATAACAGAAGCTCTGGGCATTTGCCACTACAAGAGAAGCTTTGCAAGTATTAATCAAGGGAGAACTCCAGATGAAAAGGCAAGAGCATTAAATAATTACTAGTATCTATACATGGGACAAAATTAATAAATTAATAAAAAATGAGAGAGAGAGGTCAAAAAAATGTAATAGCATAGGAAACAAGGACCAAGTATATGATATTTTCAAGGAATAAATTCAATAATTAAATACCACAAACAATACAACATCAAGTTTATGAGAAATAAGTACAAAGTAAACTTATCAAACACAGGTTGAATATTGTTGTTAACG
>NW_004444172.1:336632-337507 GCF_000243295.1 Trichechus manatus latirostris | reverse complement strand
ATCTCGGGGCTTTTGTTTGTTTGTTTTGAATTGTTTGTTTGCTTTCTATTCCTTTTCTTGAGTTGGGGGCACATTCTGGCCAGGCAGTGCTGTGCTTCTTGGAACCTACCCCCTAGGCTTCAGCAGACGCACAGTGGGATCCCTGAGTGCATTTCTTTTTTGTGTGTTTTTTTTCCTTTCTTTCTGTTTTTTTGGGGAATATTCTTGTTCTTTATTTTTTTTTTTAATTTGTTTTGTTTTCTTTTCCCTCTTTTTCCCTTTTTGTCTTTCTTCATTACTCAGTTTCTCATCTATCTATACCTTCCTTCTCTTTCTGTTCCCTGAATATCTGGTGCTGACTATCTGTATGCCTTCTAGCAAGGCTGTACTGCAACTCCTAACAAAAACTTCTGCAGACCTCAGAGCTGCACTGGTGGGATCCCTTGAAGCTTTGCTGTTCTTTTTCCTTTCTTATTTTTATATATTCATTCTATTCTATTTTTTTCATCTTCCCCATTTTGTTTTTCTCCATTTCGTAGTCTCTCATCTCTTCACTCCAACAGCAAGCTCCCCTAGAACTCTTTTTTGTTTGTTTGTATGTTTTTCGCTCCTGTTCCTCTCTTCTCTTTCCCATATCCATCATAGCTCCACACATAACAATCTCCCCCCTACATCCTCCCTACTTGCACTGTCCACTTAACATTACACGACCAAGCAGCACAGGCACGGCCTACTGGAATCTGCCCTGCGCTGATTATCAACCCGCCCTGGTGGCTTTAGTAAGTGCCACAAACAACCCGTCCCAGTAACTCCTCTTCAGCTAGACCTGCCCTGCTATAGCATATCTGAACAACTGACCCGCTAATTGGAGAAGGAGGCTAAAAGTATCGTGCCCA
>NW_004444172.1:327670-328904 GCF_000243295.1 Trichechus manatus latirostris | reverse complement strand
AAAGGAATATGTAAAACTATATTTGCTGGTGACATGATTGTGTACATAGAAAACCCTAAAGATTACACAAGAAAACTTCTGGAATAGAAGAATTTAGCAAAGTTGCAGGGTATACGATCAACACACAAAAATCACTTGTGTCCATCTACACTAAGAAAGACTGCTCAAAAAACAAAGAAAATACTCTATTTAAAATAGCCCCCAAATTGACAAAATACATAGGAACTAACATAACCAGGGACATAAAATATTTATACAATGAAAATTATAAAACATTGCTACAAGAGACTGAAAGGAACTTTAAAAAAATGGAAATACATCCAATGTTCATGGATTGTTAGACTTAATATAGTGGAAATGTCAACTCTATCAAAATCGATCTTCAGATACAATGAAAGGGTGATAAAAATCCAAACAATATGTTTTACTGAAATGGAAAAACTAATGACCAACATCATATAGAAAGGAGAGAAACCCCTGATGGACAAAGCAATTCTAAAGAAAAAGAACAAAGCAGGAAGCCTCACAGTCCTCAATATTAAAACATACTATGCAGCCACTGTAATCAAAACAGCATAGTATATGTTCAGTGATGGACACATAGGCCAGTGGAATAGAATTGAGAACTTGAATTAAACCCAGCCATCTACGGACAACTGATTTTTGACAATTAGTCAAAGTCCATTCAGTGGGAAAGAAACAGTCTCTTTAATAAATACTGCTGGAAAAATTGGATATCTACCTGCAGAAAATGAAACACGACCCATATTTCACAACACAGACAAAAACTAGCTCCAAATGAGTCAAAGAACTAAATGATGAAGTCTTGAAATTTCATGGAAGAACACATAGGGAGATAACTGTGGGACCTAAGCTTTTGTAAAAATAGAATAAGAAACATAACTACAAATGCATGAACAGAAGAAGACAAAATAGATAAATGAGACCTCATGAAACTTAGAAACTTATGATTATCAAAAGATTTGATTGGAAGAGTAAATAGACAACCTACAGATGGTGAAAAATCTTCAGAAACAACTTACGTGATAAGGGTCTAATCTCTAAAATCTGTAGAAAGTTGCAACAAGTCAACAACAAAAAGGCAAAGCACTCAGAAAATGGGCAAAGAACATGAGCAGAAGCTTCACTAAAATGTTCATCCAAGCAGGTATCAAACATATGAGAGGATATTCATGATCATTAGTTGTTAGAGACATGCAATTAAAAACTACAA
>NW_004444172.1:326263-327254 GCF_000243295.1 Trichechus manatus latirostris | reverse complement strand
GAATGGATAAGCAAATTGTGGTACATATAGACAATGGAATACTACAAAACCATCAAGAACAAAGATGAGTCTGCAAAACATATTACATGGATGGACCTAGAGGGCATAATGCTAAGTGAACTAAGTCAAGTATATAAGGATAAATATTGTATGATCTCTCTTTTATGAGAACACAAGAATAGGTATATAGAGACCAATGCTCATTGGTGGTAACCAAGGAGAGGTGGGTAGAGTGGGGAAAGTACACTTTAGATCATAGAGACTTGTGAATTTTTTTTGGTGATGTGATAAGTGGCACTGAACATGGAGCAAGCTCAACACAACCAAAAAGAAACGAGTATATAAACACTTAGGGAGGGGTATAGGCATATTGGTATACTGGTAGGTACAAGTGAGTACATAGGTGAGAGCACATAGAAATATCTATTAAACACAAACACACACACACACACACACACACACACACACACACTCCAGTAGCTGTTGAGTCAATTATGACTCATAGTGACCTTATAAGACACAGTAGAACTGCTCCGTAAGGCTTGCAAGGAGCGATTGGTGGATTAGAACTGCCAACCTTTTGGTTAGCAGCCTGAGCTCTTAACCACTGCACCATCAGGTGTAAATCCAAATGTATGGGTGCAGGCACTTATATTCATTGCAGATACATATACAAATACTCCATAGACATACCCAAGCTCTTTCCAAGATTGATTTTCTGGGTTTGAATGCTTAGGATCATAGTCTCATGGGACAGCTCAGTCACTCGGCATAGCATAGTTCACCAAAATCATGATCTGCATCCTAGTGAAGTGAGTAACATCTGATGTCTTAAAAACTTGCAAGCAGCCATCTAAGGCACAATTACGAGTCTCTACTTGCCAGGAGCAAAACAGTAAAAAGTAATCAAGAGCTCAGAGAGGAAACAAGTCTATACGGGCCACAACTTCATCTATCCTGATACCAAAAGTAATAAATGTTGCCCCACTAT
>NW_004444172.1:321978-325002 GCF_000243295.1 Trichechus manatus latirostris | reverse complement strand
AGGTAGGGCACATTTTAATATGTTTATGGATTTTTCTCTTTTAAAGAGCCTTCAGGTGTCAATTGATCAATTTTCTTTTGAATTATTTGTCTTTGTTGTTATTTATTTGACATTTTCTTTTATATTAGGGATATAATCTCTTTGTCAGTTATATATCCTAAAACTATTTTCCCATTCATTAGCTTTACTTTTCCACAGTAGGTAGATTCACAGAACATCACCAGCTCTGTAGAAGTCAATTACCGTTTCCTGATCACACTGCCTTTCCATCCCAGCAATAACCACAAGTTTGACTTTTATTATAATCATGCACTTGCTTGTCTTTGCAAGTCCCAAATCGGTGGGTCGGCATCAGGGCTCATGAACCCAAGATTCACAGGTCAGACAGCAGACTGCTGGCTCACAGCAGCAAAGGCCAACATTCTAAGAGCAGCAGGTGAGACAGTAGGCTGCTGGCCCAAGTCCCAAGAACTGGAGGTCAGATGATGATGAGCTGAATCCTGGATCCAGAACAGAGCAAAAGTCAGCGAGCTTTGCCAGGAAGTCCACATATATTGGATGCAGGCCACACCCCCAAGAAAAATCCTTTTTAACTGATTGGCTACTCACATCAAATCCCATTATGTACGTGATCACATTGCAACAGATCACATCATGGCAGTGATTGCATCATTATAAGATGGCCAAACTACACCATAACTGCCAAACTGCTGAGAATCATCGTCTAGACACACTGACATAAGGTCTTAAAGATCACATCGCCAAGTGTCATTCAGAATCGAAGTCTTGAAGGGGAATTATTTTATAACAATAAACAGACCATTGTCCTGGAATCTTGCCTTTCATCTCAGCTGGAATTATATCAGAATCTTATTTTATCCTAAGTGAAATTTAATAGGATTCACACCTTAAAAGTGGGTTCACAGAGGGAATAAAGTTGGCGAAAGAGGAGACAATGCTGTAAAGGAAAAGAAAAAGTCCCCCTTTTGGAATTAATCTTGGGGCAAAAAACATACTTTTGAACTTGATTTAATCTGTCCAAAAGTCAGTTCTCAGTTTGCTCAGGAAGTCTTGAAGAAATAAATTATATACTGTATGATTAGTAGGTAAAACATTTGCCCTCAAAACATTTATTACAAGTCTTACAGAAGCCAGCCTCTGAATTTGGATCAAGACACCCACTTTAGAGGAGAAAATAAACAAAATAACTTGAGGAAAATGTGACAGGAGTTCAGTGTAATAGGCACAGAGGGTCCATAGGAAGCAGTCATAACAGATAAGGTGAGCATTGGGATTGGGTCAATTTTGGATGGCCTCTAACGGCATTGCTCAGTTAAGGGCAATTCAGGATCCTATTCAAGCCTAAGAAATAAAACTGTCTGCACACTCTGTTCCACTGAGAGGCTGCAGAGGAAGAGTATTCTGGATCGAGTGAGAGTTCTCTGGGAAAATAAATAAATAAACCAAATCAGAGCGTTCTAAAGAGGTTTAATTAGAAATGTAACTGTGTCAGGTGGAAGAGATCCCAGGGGGTAGAGCTAATTCATTTTGTATTTAAAGAGCATTCCACGTTCAAAATGAACAGAGTGTTTTAAAGGTGGATTAAATACCACTGATCAAAAAAGTTGTTTCAGCCAAAGTAATTTAAATACGTAAATATGTAAACCCTCTTCCGTGAGGAAGAATCAAGATTATCCCAAACAAACCCAAACCCAAACCCAAGGCTGTCAATTGGATTCTGACTCGGGGACACTGCAGGACAGAGTAGAACTGCCCCATCTGTTTCCAAGGCTATAATTCTTTAAGGAAGCTGACTGCCACAACTTTCTCCCGTGGAGCGGATGGTGGGTTCTAACTGCAGACCTTCTGGATAGCAGCACTTTAATTATACCAGGGCTCCTATTTTCCAAAATAATAAAGGTAAATATACAATGTTTTATATTAATATACAAGTTTAGCTCATATTATTAAAATTAATATTTAATATAGAGTAGCAAATGTGTTATTTTATTAAAGCAACTCCTTTGTATTTCTGACTCTATTAAATATACTTACCTTAAACAATGAATTTAAATAATGATATTAAGTTACTTTGAAACACCGAAAATTTGAAAAACTGCTGTTTTTGTAAGAATCTTAAATGATATTCTAGGCAAACTTCATTTCTAGCAAAGACTTTGTAGCAAAAATAAGCATTATATTTGTGTATTTTCGTTCTGATGATATTTTAATAAGATATTAAAAGTAAAATCTATGAAATATGTTTACAACCTTTGAGGAACCCAATAAACATTTATTTTTTTGGAAAATGATATTTTTATGTTAAGAATTTATAAAACAATGTAAAGTTTTAGGTTCTTATTGTTTTTCAGCTTAATTTCTGGGTTTATGTTTCTAATTTATATCAAACCACAAACATAGTTGAGGTTTAGGTAGACTGGGGACATTGACAGTGACTAATATCTAACTGAATCAGAGTATTGTTAACCAAATCCAAACCAATTGCCTTGCAGTGGAATCTGACTCATAATGACCTTATAGAAGAGAGTAGAACTGCCTCATAGGGTTTCCAAGGCTGTAAATCTTTACAGAAGCAGACTGCTACATCTTCCTCCCACAGAGTGGCTGGTGGGTTTGAACCACTGACTTTCTGGTTGGCAGCCAAACACTTAACCATGGTGCCATCAGGACTTCTGCAGAATACTGTTACACGTTCCTTAATCATCTGGATTTCTTCCAGGGATGCTTAGATTTCAAATAAAAATATGATAACATTAAGTTTTATTGCCCTTAATAAGAACTTAAACATTTTCATGAAAAAAGAGTAATATAGATAGTTTTGGGAAAACACACAGAGTAAATCTCTGCTCTTTCTACCCTGTTCTCTTGAGAAACACACACAAATCTTACATTTTTAATGTTATAAATGGATAATTTTGCACCAGATAGTTGAATTTGTACAACTAGAAATGCTATCTATCTTATTTCTCATTCAAAGTCATTTTATTCAATTAACAAAGATTA
>NW_004444172.1:314874-317135 GCF_000243295.1 Trichechus manatus latirostris | reverse complement strand
CATGAGTGTCCATATAGTTGTGACACCCATTTTAAAAACCAGGTTGGCAATATACATTAATTAAAATTATGAAAGTTTCCCTTCAGTACCCCCAGGTGACTGGTTCCAGGACACCCACGAATACCTAAGTATGTTGATGCTAAAGTCCCTTACATAAAATGGCACAATATTTGTATATAACCTATACACTACTTTCCGTATACTTTAAATCATCTCTGAATTATTTAAATTACCTAATACGCTGTTAATGCTATGTAAATAGCTGTTATATATTATTGTTTAGGGAATCGTGACAAGACATGAGGGAAACAATGCTCAAACAACAAGTGCTGGAGAGACTGAGGATCAGTGATATGACGGAAGACTGCAGCAGGGAATGCCTACATATCATTTCATTCACGTGGATTTAGTGTGGAGCTTGGTGCATGACAAATTCAAGTTTTGCTTTTTGAAACTATTTTTTTTCCTTTTCTGAATACTTTCAATCTCGGTCGGCTGAATCTATGAATGCGGAACCCTCAGATACCAATGGACAACTCAGATACAAGTGGCCAACTGTATATACATATAAAACCCTTTGCCATCAAATCGATTCCAACTCACAGCAACCCTATATATGTATATATGTGTATATATACATATATATGTATTTTACATTATTATCAATAGTAATTATATATTTTTGATTATACATGTAAGTTTGTGTACATATGTGTGTATACATATATATATATATATATATATATAGTAGGACGATGTTTAAAGCACTCTGCTGCTAAGCCAAAAGGTCCGCGATTCGAACCCATGAGCTGCTCCAAAGGAGAAAGATGTTTCAATCTGCTCCTGTAAAGATTTACAGATTTGGAAACCCTAAAACTATGGGGAGGTTCTACTCTGTCCTGTAGGGTCTCCATGAATTGGGATCAACTTGATCGATTTGTGTTTGGTTTTGGTATATACATACACACACACACACACACACACACACACACACACACACACACTATATATATATATGTAGATATAGATATAGATATATAGATATATAAAACTATGAAGAATGGGAATTCCAGGACACTTAATTGTGCTAATGAGGAACCTGTTGACAGACCAAGAGGCTGTCATTTGAAGAGAACAAGAGGATACTGGCTGATTTAAAGTCAGGAAAGATGTGCATCAGGATTATATTCTTTCACCACACTTATTCAGTCTGTATACTGAGAAAATAATCAGAGGCGCTGGACTACATCATGATTGGAGGAAGACTTATTAACGACTTGAGATAAGCAGATGACACAACCTTCACTGCTGTAAATGAAGAGGACTTTAAGCACTTATTGATGAAGATCAAAGACCACAGCCTTCAGAGTGGATTTCCCGTCAACATAAAGAAAACAAAAATCTTCACAACTAGACCAATAAGCAACAACATAATAAACAGAGAAAAGATTGAAGTTGTCAGGATTTCGTTTTACCTAGATCCACAATCAACACACATGGAAGCAGCAGTCAAGAAATCAAACAACATATCACACTGGGAAAATCTGCTTCAAAAGATGTCTTTAAGGTGTTGAGAAGCAAAGATGACACTTAGAGGGCACATATATATATATATATATATATATATATATATATATATATATAAACTATTAATGCTTTCACATTATTTTATACATGAAAAAAACCAGAAGCACAAAGAGTTTTTATAATGTTTTCTGCTTCACACACAAGCAGATTTAACTCACTATGCATGTTCTGAATGCCTGGTGGCACAGTGGTTAGGAGATACAGATCCTAACCAAAAGGTCAGCAGCTTGAAACCACCAGTTGCTTCTTGGAAAACTTATGGGACAGTTCTACTCTGTCCTATAGGTTTGCTATGAGTCAGAATTAACTCAATGGTAATGTGTTTGATTTTTTTTTTGGTTTTTACTCATGTCTTATTTCTAGACCTGGGTTTGAGTTAAGTCTTCACCATTTAAGGTTTTGTTTGACTTGGAAAATTATTTAATCATTCAGTGTCACTTTTTATATTTGAAAAAAAATATATGAACCTTAAAGAGTTTTGTGAGAATTAATATGCTGTAAAGAGCACATCTACCATTGATTTAGGTTATCATATGACATTGTTGTATCTGTAATTATTGTCACATTTGTGCTTAAGGAATTTCCTGAACATCTTCTCTTATCTACAGCCTTAAGAACGAAGATTTAATGGAGACAATTAGGAAGTTAAATAATCATCACCAAATTGCTTTCAT
>NW_004444172.1:312365-313843 GCF_000243295.1 Trichechus manatus latirostris | reverse complement strand
AAGAAATATGAGATTCAATTAAGAAATCTAACATTAGAATTATTGAAATCCCAGAGAAGTATGACAACAATACAAGCACAGAAACAATTTTCCAAGGAATAATCAGAGAATTTCCTAACCTTAGCAGAGAATCAAGCCTGCAACTATAACAAGCTACAAGAACACCAATCACAAGAGACACAAAAAGATCAACTCCAAGCCAAAGCCAAATCAAATTCTTGAAAACCAAAGGCAAGGAGAAAATTTTGAAAGCAGCAAGAGAACAACCCAATATACCACACCAAGTGTCTTTCAAAAGAATCAGTGCAGATTTTGCCTCAGAAACTCTAGAGGCGAGAAGACAGTGGAGCAACACATATAAAATACTGAATGGAAAAAAAAAAAAAAAAAAAAGAATTGCCAACCAAGAATTCCTTAGCAGGCAAAGTTTTATTCAAAAACAGTGGGAAAATCAAGACGTTACCAAACAAACAGAAGCTCTGGGAGTTTGCCACTACTAGAGAAGCTTTGCAAGTACTCATCAAGGGAGTACTCCAAATAGAAAGGCAACAGTGTTAATACCTGCATCTATACACTGGACAAAATTAATTAAATAATAAAATATGAAAGAGAGAGACATCTCCAAAAAAATGCCACAACATGGGCAATTACAAGGATCACATATATAATATTTTCAAGAAATAAATTCAATAATTAAATCTCACAAACAACATTAAATTTATAAGAGATAAGCACAAAGTAAACTTATCAAAAATAGTTTGAATACTGATGGTAGTGGAGACACACCAAAAGAAATGGGGGAGGGAAGAGCATATCAAGAATAGATTCATTTTGTTAAGGTTGCGTGTTGACTGTTGTTTATATGTTAAACATTGTTGCAACTATAAGTTGTGTCATGTTATATATGTGCTAACCACTTAAGAAATCATCAAGAAAAAACCTTCAGAAGATAAGAAGGAAGAAAGTAAAGAGGCTTATCACAAGAAAGCAACCACATACAAACAAAAACAGAAAAATCTAAATAAAAAAGAAGACATGAAACCCTCAAAAAACAAAGAACGAAATGAGTGAGGTAGACACTTCCTTTTCCATATTAAGCTTAAATGCAAAAGGCCTACACACCCCAGGCAAAGGGAAGAGAGTGGCAGAATGATTAAAGAAAAACATGATCCACATCTTAGACATAAAGACACAAACAGACTGAAAATAAAAGGATGGAGAAAAATATTCCACACAACCAATAAACAAAAAGTGGAGGGCTGGCCACACTGATATCAGATGACATAGACTGTAAGTCAAAATCTATTACAAGAGATAAAGAAGAACATTATATAATAATAAAACTGTCAGTTCAGCAAGAAGACATTACAATTATATGTACCTACCAGCAATGCACCTAAATACATGAAACAAATACTGACTCATATGAAAGGAGAAATAGACAACTCCACAATAATAGTAGGGGACTTTAACACATC
>NW_004444172.1:309759-310877 GCF_000243295.1 Trichechus manatus latirostris | reverse complement strand
GATGAGCAACTTGTGGTACTACTCAACCATAAAGAACAAAGATGAGTCCACAAAACATATTATAACATGGATTGATGTAGAGGGCATAATGTTAAATGAACTAAGTCAAGCATATAAGAACACTATTGTATGATCCCTCCTTTATAAGAACACAAGAATAGATACATCTAGAGATACCATTGTTCATTGATGGTAACCAGGGAGATGAAGAGGGAGAGGCAAAGTACACTTTAGATCATAGAGACTTGTAATTTTTTTTTTTTTTTTTGTGATGGGAAAAAATGGTGCTGAATGTGGATGTAGTGAGCACAGCACAACCAAAGTGAAAACAAGTGTTTGAGCACATATGGTGGAGGGGTACAGGTAAACTGGTATATGGGTAAGTAAAGTGTGTATGTAGGTGAGAGCAGAGAGAAGTATCTATTAAGAAAACAGCAACAACAACAAAAAATACCAGTGGCCATCTATCGATTTTGACCCATAGCAACACTGTAGGCTGAGCAGAAGTGCCCCAAAGGGTTTCTAAGGAGTGGCTGGTGGATTAGAACTGCCAACCTTTTGGTTAGTAGCCTGAGCTCTTAACCTTTGTGCCACCAGGACTCCATAAGTATGTGGAATCCGAATATGTGGGTTCGGTCACACATAGTCACTGGAGACACAAATACGGATATTCCATAGACATAACCATCCTCCTTGCAAGACTGGTTTTCTGGATTTGAAAGCTTACAACTAGGGTTTCATGGGACAACTCAGTCAACTGGCATAACATACTTCACCAATATTATGACCTGCATCCTAGTGAAGTGAGTAGCATCTGGGGTCTTAAAAACTTGCAAGCAGCCATCTAAAGCACAATTATGAGTCTCTACTTGCCAGGAGCAAAACAGTAAGAAAGTAATCAAAAACTCAGGAAAGAAACAAGTCTACGCAGGTTGTAAACAAGTCTACAACCTCATCTATGCTGATACCAGGAATATTGAATGGTGCCTGGATCACAATAGATGGTCCTGGATAGAATGGGAGAAAATGTGGAGCAGAACTCAAATTCTTATTTAACCAATAAAAGAAAAAAAGGTAGACAAACTGGCACCTTAGAGAACAGAGGCTCCCTGTGACTA
>NW_004444172.1:292115-303168 GCF_000243295.1 Trichechus manatus latirostris | reverse complement strand
CATTGGAATCCCAGTTCAGATAGGGCAGACGTATCAGATTTTCTCTCTGCCTTTTTGTGGATCTAACCTAATCAACCACTTCTTCTGTGACATTCCCCCAGTACTAAAGCTGGCTTGTGGGTACACCTTCGTAAATGAGATGTTGGTCTACACAGTTGCTGTGTTATTTGTAATGGTTCCATTTCTGCTGATACTTGGCTCCTACAGTAAAATCATCTCCACCATCCTGAAGTTGCCATCAGCCACTAGTCGATCCAAAGCCTTCTCCACCTGCTCATCTCATCTTATGGTTGTGGTGGTATTCTTTGGGTCAGCCATTATTACATACATAAGACCCAACACCAGACACTCAGAGGGAACTGACAAAGTGCTTTCTCTTTTCTACACTATCCTAATTCCTATGTTTAATCCCATGATATATAGTCTAAGGAACAAAGATGTCATAATAGCACTGAGGAAATTGGTATGTAATTAATTCACTTCAGGAAGAAATGAGTTACATGTATAAGAATTGCTTTCTCATGTATTTTCAATCAAATTTCAACAGATGTAAATTTTTAACTATACCTTGTCTTTCCAGGCAGTGGCAATTATTTCCAAATTAAAAATTATTTGTAATTTTGTCAGACATTTATATAAATAATATAAGTTATAGAAGTAATATACATGTCAGTTGATGGCAAATCATTCCATTAGTAATTCTGTAATTTCACTGTGCAGTGTTCTCTCTCTATAAGAACTTTTGCAGAGGCTGATTTAATTCAGTGAGATGTAGTTTGTAATCTGTTATCACTTATTGGAAAGCATTTAATTCATTTCCTTGAGTGTTCATATAGTTGTTACACTCATTTTAAAAACCCAGGTTGTTAATATGCTTTAATTACAGCTATAGAGTGGTCCCTCAGTATCTACTGGGGATTGGTTCCAGGACCCCCTGTGATACCAAAATCTGTGGATACTCAAATCCCTTTTATAAAATGGCTTAGTATTTGGATATAACCTATGCACAACCTCCCGTATACTTTAAATCATCTCCAGATTACTTTTAATACCTGATACAATACAAATACTATGTATATATGTGTTATACAGCATTGTATTGTTTAGGGAATAATGACGAGACATGAGACCTGTAACAAGTAGTGCTGGAGAGAGACTGAGTGTCTGTGAAATGGTGGGAGGCTACAGCAGGGTATGCCTACACATCATTTCATTCGTGTGGATTCAGTATAGTGCTGGATGTGTGGCAAATTCAAGTTTTGCTTTTTGAAACCCACCCCCTTCACCCCATGAATATTTTCCTTCTGAGGTTGATTGAATCGGCAGTTGCAGAACCCCTGGATACAGAAGGCTGACTGTATATACATTTTGGCCTTACAATGACTTTCCTGAGAAACCATTTCTTAGAGGGAACAGAACACCTTTGAGTGAGAATGCATTTTATAAATTATAATGGTATATCAATGCCTTTGGACATTAGGCATGATTTATATGTAGTATAGTAAAATCCTATGGTTTATTAAAATAGTATTACTGTTAACATATGTACATATACTTAGAAAAGCATGAAGTTATTCACAAGCTTTTATTTTTGCTTTGTTTTGTTTTTAGTTTTCTGGAGATGATAGGAGGGAGGAGGAAATTACAAGAGAGGGAATTCATTTAAAAACAAAAAAAGACAGGAGAGGACAGGACAGCTGGTAACACGGAACCCAAGGTGGAGAAGGGAGAGCGTTGACCTGTCGTGGGCTTGTTAACCAATGCCATAAAACAATATATGTACTAACTGTTTAATGGGAAACTACTTGTTCTGTAAACCTTCAACTAAAGTACAATTAAAAAAATTTAAAAAAGGTAAGTATCTGCTATAAAAATAAAAATATCACACACATACCTTGTACACAGCATACACACATACAGAGACACATATTGAATATGATGAATGGAAATACATCATCAAATGTTAATTACAAATATTCCAGAGTAAAGTTCCTATCATTTTTCTTTATTTTTTCTGAATTTTTGGTGCTTATTTCAATAAACCTGTGTTATTCATATAATCAAGAAAATGAAACAATAAATCTGTATTCATGTGGATAATAAAAATGATAGTAATCAGTTGCTTGCCCTGTTCCCTACTTCTATTTTGTAATTCACCTTATTCTAATTCAGTATTTTAAGCTTATCTAATGAGTCTTTCATATATGAAGGCAAGAGACCCCCAAAAAGCCATGTCGTGTCACCAGGGCTTACAGTTTGAAAAGAATATGTTGAAGCTTTCATGTGCTTTGAAAGTTTTTGCCCAGAAGTAAAAGAAGTCAATTATGTCCACATGTACATGGACACACCTAGCTCAATTGGGGAGGGAAGTGCAGTACTACTCCTTACTCAGAACAAAACAGAGGGAATATGTAATATCTCTGATGACAAACCCAAGAGGAAAAAATCTACCCTGACCAAGAGCAAGGAGCAAGAAATAAACCACCAAGATTCTCCGATAATATGCCTATCAAATACTATAAAATTATTAGAGATGAAGAGGAGTATAAAAGAAATGAAACTATAATAAAAAATAATTCCATGAAAATTTCCAAGCAGAAACTGGTCCCTCCTGAAGCCATTAGAAGTGGAAGGGGGTGAGAGAGACACTGAGAAGTCCTTTCATTCTCACTTGTACAAGGGGAAGAAAGTTTGGGAGATGAGACCCTTTACGAAGCATGATGTCCTTCTCCAGGGATTGGTCCTCCTGATCATATGTGCAAAGTAGACACGATAATGGCATATCATCCTCATTTCCAAGGCGCATCCTGACTACTTACTCCAAGATAGATTTATTTGTTCTTCTCCCAGTCTATGGTATATTCAGTTTTACTAACACCACAATTCAAATGTGCCAGTTCTTGGGCCTTCCTTTTTCATTGTCTGGCTTTCAAATGCATATGACCCTATATGACAGAGTAGAACTGCCCCATAGTGTTTCCTAGGCTCTAATCTTTAAGGGAGCAGAGATGCTTTTCTCCCACGGAGATGCTGGTGGGTTCAAATCCCCAACCTTGCAGTTAGCAGCCCAGTACTTAACAGTTGTGGTGCCGGGGCGTTAGAATGTATATAGAACTCCTAAAACTCAATAATAAGAACAAAAATAAAATAATATTGGTAAAAAATTTGAACAGACACTTCTCAAAGAAAATACACAGATGGAAAATAAGGCCATATCAATTTTGATTAAGGAGAAGAAAATAAAATAATAAGGTCCCTAGGTGGTGCAAAAGGTTTGTGCTTGACTACTAACCTAAAGATTGGCAGTTCAAACCCACCCATCGGGGTCAGGAAATAAAGGCCTAGGCATCTGCTTCCACATAAAGTAGAGCCAAGAAAACCCTATGGAAGAGCAATTCTACTTTGTAACATATGGAGTTGCCATAAATTGGAATCAACCGTGTATCTATTCCTACTGGAATAGACCCCCTATCAGAATAACATATTTGTATAAACAAACCTGCTAATACAAAATTATGGCAAGGATTCAGAGATATTAGAACATTCATATATTTCTTATGTGAGTGAAACTTTGGAAATTCCTACTTTGGAAAATTAGTTGGTAGTTTCTTATAAAGTTAATTGTGCACGTATTATATGATCCAACAGTCTCACTGCTGGCTATTTGCCACAGAGACTTGAAAACCTACATTCACACAAAATCCTCTAAAGAAATATTCGTAGCAACTTTGTTACAGGTGGCTAACTTCTGTTTCAATAACTATTGTAAAAACTTATATTTCTCATTTTTTATCTGATTTTTAACTCAGTCAATAAAAGTGAGCATGAAATTTACCTTAATCAAACAAATAAGTGTGAATTATTTCTGTCCAATATCAAATTTATTTTTATATGAATCTTTGTTTTATCTATCAGCACAGAACACTCACTTTTAGAAAACTACAAAAAAAAGGAATTCTTTTTTTTTTTTCAATTTCAAACACTGTTTCAGATTAAAAAAAAAAAAAGAAAACCTTACTTTCAAGTCGATTCCAATTCATAGCGACCCTATAGGACAGAGTAGAACTGCCCCATAGAGTTTCCAAGGAGGGCCTGGTGGATTTGAACTGCCAACATTTTGGGAAGCAGCTGAGCTCTTAACCACTGTGCTGCCAGGGCTCCATTGTTTCAGATAGTCTTCATATTTTTCTGACTATCATGATTATAAGATAAAACTTTGTTGCTGTTTTTTTTTTTTAGTTGTCTTTTGACATCTTTGTTTTCAGTTTTCTGTTTTAAATGTACTCCCCTGCTTGAACAGTGGGGATAAATGGAGAGTAGGGTGTAAGAATGAGAGAATAGCTTATAAAAAGATCAGACACAATAAAGAGGATACAGTTTCTGAAGACAATTATCAGATCAAGTGTGCAGTGAATGATACCTGGTAAATGGCAGTTAAGAAAGCATGGTGGTTTATTCAACAAAGAATGTTCATCACTTCCATGCATTAGTCTCTAGATTGAATTATACAGGTGAATAAAACATAGGTTATAGAATGGTGACCTGACTGAAAGCATGGTTTGTGTAGTCTTCTAGAATTAAAATCCTACCTTAGCAATATCACATGCTTATCTAGTAGTTCCTGACTGTCCTTGAGACTCAGATATAGCATTCTGACATTCTCTATGATCAGATTTTAATTAGGAGCAATTTGTCAGATAGTGACTGTGGAAATAATGTTAGTGCCTTAATATTTGGTTTAGAATATTATAGACACTACAATAAGAAATTATTTGACTTTACTCAGTTACAGAAAATCCACAGGATGTGTAAGTGTTAAATGGATTGTTACTCCTGCCACAATTGTGTCACCTCTAGGACACTGTCCACAGTGAACACCCTTAGAATATGATTAAAAAATAAGTCCATTTTCAGTGAGTTAACATCTATTGACTTTAACATTGTTGTTGTTAGATGCCTTTGAGTCAGTTCCTACTCATAGCAACCCAACGTTCAACACAACGAAACACTGCACGGACCTGCACAATTTTCACAATCGTTTCTATATTGAGCCCATTGTTGCAGTCACTGTGTGTCAATCCCGCTAGCTGAAGTTCTTCCTCTGTTCCTGACCCTCTACTTTACCAAGCAGGATATCCTTCTCCAGAGACTTTCCCGATAGCATGTCCAAAATACATGAGACAAAGTCTCGCCATCCTAACTTCTGAGGAGCATTCTGGCTGTACTTCTTCCAAGACAGATTTGTTCATTCTTCTGGTATATTTATGGTAAATTCAATATTCTTCACCAACGTCATAATTCAAAGACATCTATTCTTTTTTGAACTTCCTTATTCATTGTCCAGCTTTTGTATGCATGAGGCGATTGAAAATACCATGCCTTGGGTCAGGCACATCTTAGTCCTCAAAGTGGTTATCTTTGTGTTTTAATACTTTAACAAGGTCTTTCACAGTAGATTTGCCCAATGCACTATGTCGTTCGATTTCTTGACTGCTATTTTCATGGACGTTGATCGTGAATGCAAGTAAAATGAAATCCTTGACAACTTCAATATTTTCTCTGTTCATCGTGATACTAGTTGTGAGGATTTTTGTCTTCTTTATGTTGAGGTGTAATCCATACTAAAGGCTGTAGTCTTTGATCTTCATTAGTAAGTGCTTCAAGTCCCTCTTCTCTTTCTGCAGGCAAAGTTGTGTCATCTGCATATAGCAACTTCTTAATGAGTCTTCCTCCAATCCTGATGCCGTGTTCTTCTTCATATAGTCCTGTTTCTCAAATTATTTGCTCAGCCTACAGACTGAAAAAGTATGGTGAAAGGATAAAACCCTGACACACACATTTCCTGATTTTAAACCGTGGAGGACCCTTCTTGTTCTGTGAATGACTGTCTCTTGGTCTATACACAGGTTCCGCATGAGTATAAGTAAGTGTCCTGGATTTCCCGTTCATTGCAATATTACCCAAAATTTGTTATGATCCACGCAGTCGAATGTCTTTGCATAGTCAATAAAATACAAATAAACCCTGGTGGCATAGTGGTCAAGTGCTATGGGTGCTAACCAAAAGGTCGGCAGTTTGATCCAGCAGGTGCTCCTTGGAAACTTTATGCAGTCCTTGGAAACTTTGCGTCCTACAGGGTTGCTATCAGTCGAGATAGACTCAACAGCAACGGATTTGGTTCGCTTTTTTAAACATCTTTCTGGTATTCTCTGCTTTCAGCCAAGATCCATCTGACATCAGCAATGATATCCCTAATTCCAAGTCCTCTTCTGAATCCGTCTTGAATTTCTGGCAGTTCTGTATCGATGTACTACTGCAATGGCTTTTGAATTATCTTCAGCAAAATTTTACTTGCAAGTGATATTAATAATATTGTTTGATAATTTCCATATTCTCTTTGATCACCTTGTTTGAAATGGGCACAAATATGAATCTCTTCCAATCAGTTGGCCAGTTAGCTATCTTCCAAATTCCTTGGCATAAACGAGTGGGTGCTTCCAACGTTGAATCCAGTTGCTGACACATCTCAATTGGCATTCAGTCAGTTCCTGCAGCCCTGTTTTTCACCAGTGTCTTCAGTACAGCTGGACTGCTTCCTTCAGTATAATTGATTCTTGATCATTTGCTACCTCCTGAAATGGCTGAACATTGACAAATTCTTTTTGATACATTGACTGTGTGCATTCTTTCCATCTTCTTTTGATGCTTCCTGAGTTGCTCGATATTTTGTCCATAGAATACTTCAGTATTATAACTCGAGGTTTAAATTTTTTCTTCAGTTCCTTCAGCTTAAGAAACTCCAAATGTGTTCTTCTCTTTTTCTTTTCTAACTCTAGGTTTTTGCACATTTCATTATATTACTGTCCTTTGTCTTCTTGAGCCACCATCTGAAATCTTTTGTTCAGCTCTTTTACTTCATCATTTCTTCCATTAACTTTAACTACTCTACATTAAAGAGCAAGTTTAAGAATCTCTTCTGACATCCATTTTGGCCTGTTCTTTCTTTTCTGTCTTTTTAATGATCTTTTGCTCTCTGCATATAATGTCCTTGATGTTAACCCACAACTAGTCTTGTCTTCAGTCACTAGAGTTTGATGCGTCAAATCTATTCTTGAGATGGTCTCTAAATTCAGGTGGGATATACTCAAGGTCATATTTTAGCCTTTGTGGACTTGTTCTGATTTTTTTCAGCTTCAACTTGAATTTGAATGCAAGCAATTGATGGTTTGTTCCACAATCAGCCCCGGCCTTGTTCTGACTGATGATATTGAGCTTCTTCATCATCTCTTTCCACAAATGTAGTCAGTTTGTTTCCTGTGTATTCCATCTGGTGAAGTTCATGTGTATAGTTGCCATTTATGGTGTTGATTAAAGGTATTTTCAGTGAATAGGTCATTAGTCTTGCAAAATTCTGTCATGCAATCTCCAGCATCATTTCTATTACCAAGCCCATATTTTCCAACTACTAAGCCTTCTTCTTTGTTTCCAACTTTTGCATTCAAATCACCAGTAATTATCAATGCATCCTGATGCATGTTAGATTAATTTCAGACTGCAGAAGTTGGTAAAAATCTTCAATTTCTTCATCTTTGGCCTTAGTGGTTGGTGTGTAAATTTAAATTTAAATTTAAATAATAGTTGTATTAACTGGTCTTCCTTGTAGGCATATGGATATTATGCTATCAGTGACAGCCTTGTACTTCAGGATAGATCTTGAAATGTTCATTTTGAAGAAGAATGTGATGCCATTTCTCTTCAATTTGTAAATCCTGGCTAGTAGATCATATGATTGCCTGATTCAAAATAGCCAATACTAGTCCAGTAATGCATAGGATATCAGTCTTTATGCATTCTGTTTATTTTTTGACAACTTACAATTTCCCAGATTCATAGTACTTAACGTTCCTTATTCCAATTTTAAATTACGTTTGTAGTTGTTTCTTTTCATTTTGAATAGTGCCACATCAACAAATGAAGATCCCGAAAGCTTTACTCCATCCACATCATTAAGGTTGACTCTACTATGAGCAGACAACTCTTCCTCAGTCATATTTTGAGTGTCTTCCAACATAAGGGGCTCATCTTCCGGCACTATATCAGACAGTGTTCAACTGGTATTCGTAAGATTTTCACTGGCCAATTTTTTTAGAAGTTGATTACTAGGTCTTTCTTATTAATCAGTCTTAGTCTGGAAGCTCCACTGAAACCTGTCCACCATGGGTGACCCTGCTAGTATTTGGAATACCAGTAGCATAGCTTCCAGCATTACAACAACAAACAAGCCACCACAGTATGACAAACTGACAGATAAGTGGTGACAAAAGTGGCCAATAGTAGATAAAATTGGTGTTTGTTGAATGAGTGATTAAGGGAGAGAATGGATAAATGTATATCACTACCCCCTTCTTCAAATGCTTGGAAAAATCCAGAAAAGTTAGAGCATTAATGAGCATTGAGAACATATTATTTAATATACTATGCACTCATGTGGAATTACTCCAAGCTTATTCATAAAAGAATATGTACATTCACTTAGCTGTCTCCCTGGTAAGTTCCTGCAATAGCACATGATGCAACAGAAGAACCCTACCTGTCTCGACCAGTTTACTTTGCAGATGTTTCTACATTCTTTTTAACAATATGGCCTTTAGTAACTTGCCTACGTCTGTTTCATCTCTTTCATGACTGCAGTCTAAACAGAAACTCCTATACCATTTCAGATTTTAAAAAAAAAAGGTAGATGAGATAAAAATGAGAGGAAAAAGTTGGAAGTTATTTCATGATTCCCCTAAGTCCACACCATTGTGTTTACATTAGCGTACCCAATCTTCACCACCTTTAGCCCTTTCTAAAGTGCTTGAAATTAACCATTTGAACCAACTTTATCAAGAAAAGTATCTGTCAACACAACCGTTAATGCTCATCCCCTAAATTCCAGATTCTCCAGAAAACAGCTTACATAAAGAGATTATTTAGTTCATTTCTCCCTGAAAACTTCTGTTGGGGGGTTGTTTGATAATTATGTCATTGTGTAGGTTTAGTTATGTTCGTACCCATGTGCAAAAAAAAAAAAAAAAAATTCGTTCCTTTTTTGTGTTTGTATTTCTACATCATAAAGCCATTTATTTCTTCTATCATCTGACATAATGTTCTATGTTTATGCATTTATTTTTTGTTTATGGAAGTAAATATGTGTATATCCTTTCTCATTTAATATTTTATATGTTACAAGAATTTAATACATGGCTAATAATGATCATGATAGTGATAATAAAGATGATGATTATGATGGTGGTGATTATGGTAATGTTCTTCTTTTCTGAAATTTAGCAATGCAGGAATAACAATCTCATGGGACAGTGATGTCTCAAAAGTGCAGATAACTGATTTTTATCCTTCAATTTACCAAAATCTTGATCAAATCTATTCACTACCTTTCCCATCACATTCATGATTAGTAAAATGGTAATAATGGTAATATTTCCTAATAACTCACAGGATTGCTGTAAGTTTCAAATATCTACCTAAGATAGAAAAACATTTGCAAAAATTGAAAGCATCGCAAAATTGAGATGTTGGCTTTATTTACATACGATTCATGGTGAAATCACTAGCTTTCTTATATTTTATATTCAAATTCTTAGAGGTAATCATTCTCACTCTTTGGTTTGTTTTTTTTTTTGAGGGATGGAACAGTCCACATTATTAATTATCTGGAAAAGAGAACCTACTTGCTTGAGCATTGGAATTATTTTTCCTTGAAAAATATAATGTTATTTTTTCTAAAATGGGTTGCTCATATATTAGCCCACTGAACAGGTACTGTAAAAGACATTTAAACCTTCCTTAATATTCAGAGAAGATATTCAATAACCATTATATTATTTACTCAGAAACAATAAACAACTACAGGATTATGGCTTCTTTTACACTTCTACAAACTTTGTTCAGAGTTTGTTTTTTTCTTCCAGGAACTTACTTTCTTGACACAATTATTTATATGACATCTACTATCCACTAACATAATTAAGATTGACTGGAAAAAAAATCTGGTGACATACTTTGTAACAGTAGGCATCTGATTTTGTATATAATTTGTTGACCTGTACATGAATGCCAGAAAGAGCTCCATACGTTTCTTAAAGCAATGACCAATTATTTATTTTTATTTTTTTTTATTGCACTCATTTTCTGGGTGGTAGCAATTACTGACCTCTGGCCAGCAAATATAAGGGTGATCTAATATATGATTTGAAGTATCATTTGCTGAAGATTTAGACTGTCTCTTTTATCATAATAGTGGTTGTAATTCATACAACTTCAGGAACATTTATTTAATAATAAAGAAAACGTGTGCATTCCTATCTAAATCCATTTTCAGTGATTGTGTATATATATGCACATATAGATATATATATATGATACACACACATACAAATACATACACATTGTATATATATGCACATATGTGTATATATGTATATGTGGTTGACAGGGAACTGCCAGAAATTCAACTGGGATTCAGAAGGTGACATGGAAAGAGGGATATCATTGCTGATGTCAGATGGATCTTGGCTGAAAGCAGAGAATACCAGAAAGGTGTTTACCTGTGTTTTATTGACTATGCAAAGGCATTCAACTCTGTGGATCATAACAAATTATGGATAACATTGCAAAGAAGGGGAAATCCAGAACACTTAATTGTGCTCGTGAAGAACCTGCACATAGATCAAGAGGTAGTCTTTCGAATGCAACAAGGGGATACTGCATCGTTTAAAATTAGGAAAAGTGTGCATGAGGGTTGTATCCTTTCACCATATTAATTCAATCTGTATGTTGAGCGAATAATCTGAGAATCTGGACTATATGAAGAAGAATGCTGTATCAGGATTGGAGGAAGACTCATTAACAACCTGCAACACGCAGATAACACAACCTTGCCTGCTGAAAGTGACGAGGACTTGAAGCACTTACTGATGAAGATCAAAGACCACAGCCTTCAGTATGGATTACACCTCAACATAAAGAAAACAAAAATCCTCACAACTGGACC
>NW_004444172.1:288947-292015 GCF_000243295.1 Trichechus manatus latirostris | reverse complement strand
AAGACCACAGCCTTCAGTATGGATTACACCTCAACATAAAGAAAACAAAAATCCTCACAACTGGACCAATAAGCAACATCATGATAAACGGAGAAAAGAAAAGACTGAAGTTCTCAAGGATATCATTTTACTTGGATCCATAATCAACACCCATGGAAGCAGCAGTCAAGAAATCAAATGACACATTGCATTAGGCAAATCTACTGCAAAAGATGTCTTTAAAGTATTAAAAAGCAAAGATGTCACTTTAAGGACTAAGGTGCTCCCGACCCAAGCCATGGTGTTTTCAATCTCCCATATGCATGGGAAAGCTGGGAAATGAACAAGGAAGACTGAAGAAGAACTGATACCTTTGAATTATGGTATTGGTGAAGAATACCGCATATACCATGAACTGCCAAAAGAAGAACAAATCTGTCTTGGAGGAAGTACAACCAGAATGCTCATTAAAAGCAAAGATGGTGAGACTTTGTCTTACATACTTTGGACATGTTATCAGGAGGGAGCAGTCCCTGGAAAAAGACATCAAGCTTGGTAAGTAGAGGGTCAGCGAAAAAGAGAAAGACCCTCAACAAGATGGACTGACAAAGTGGCTCCAACAACAGGCTCAAGCATAACAATGATCATGAGGATGGCCCAGAACTGGACAGTAGTTTGTTCTGTTGTACATAGGGTCAATGTGAGTTGGCAGCAACTCGATGGCACCCAACAACAAGGATTGTCTATATGTATGTGTGCATATATATGTGTGTGCGTGTATAAAGTATATATGTGCGTCTATATATATATATACACACACACACACACACACATTTTGTCTATTCTATCCTGTACACAAAGACCGTTATTAATTATAGTATAATCTTAGGCATAACATCTCTCTAAAAAAAATACATGTGGAATCTAAGCATGATTATCTATAAGATTGTAATAGTGATTGGATTGTACTAAAACTCATTTCACTAAAGAGCTTTATAGGTTAAGGGAAGTATGTGTTCTTGGAGCATATATCAAGGATTTTCACATTGTGACTTTGAGTCACAAAAGAGTATGTGGCTTATTTTCTCTGAACTACGATATCAAGCACCCTCCACATGTTGTTTGTCTCATTCTAGATGCCATCATCTACCAGGGAAGTAATAAATTCTAGTAATTAGAATTAAAGATTTGGGAATTTTTTCTTTCTTTCTTTTTTTACTCTCTTTAGTCTCTGCTATTGTTTTCCCCTGCTATTGGAGTAAGCTTACAAAATTTTCACAAGGCTGAAAATTGTGTTTTGGAGTGGATAGAAATTTAATACTCAATAATTAGTAAAAATAACACTAATAATTACATCATTATTGAGATATATTTATATCAGATATGTGGGACATTAAATGTCTTTACTAATATTTCAAGTATTTTTTTGGAATAGTAGAAAGTTCAAAACCAAACAAACTACCTAATGAAAATTTTCTTCCTCCACTCTATGAAAGCACTGATAATTTTAGTCTAACAATTACAACTTTTCAGCAAGAAATGGGAAAATGCAGTTTTAATAAATTTTTCAGCGTTCCCAGTACTGTTTGTAGGTTGACTCCCATAAGCATCAAAAGCACTCGGAAAGGTGCTATAGTACTTGAAAAAACAATTTTTCTAATGTAAAACTTTCTGTCTTCCTATTTTGTCTAGCCCAAACATGATTATAGACTGAAATATTTAGTTAATAATTAATTCATTTGATATTTGATTTTGATTTAGTATATTTTGTAATTCTATTTTAGTATTTAGATTTATATCTTCTCCATCCAATTATTTTCCAATTCTATTCTCAATATTTCTTTGTACAACATCTATTACTTCTTTTTAAGCTATTTCTTTGTATAAATTATGTAAAATCCAAAAAATCATTTTAACATCTTATCAGTTTTATATGAACGTAATGCTAATTCCTCACTGTAAGAAAACACGATCTATGATCTTATTTTCCATATTTTCTAAGCCTCTGCATGCTCTGCTTGGACACCTCAAGAGTTTAGGTCTTTATTTATGTACCACTTTCTCTTATCATCTTATTTATTCTTGTACTTCTACTGATTGTAAAAGGAAGAAAACATCACTTTTCTCCTATATGAACATACATGTCATGTTTCCCAGCCATGTGTGATAAGGGTCATTCTGTTTAGCAGTGGTATGTGGCATATAACTGCTGGTTCAACATCTAAATACATATATATTATGGTGTTTTGTACTGTTTCAAAGGAAATCCTTGATTTTTTCTTATTGTGATTACACGAGAGACTTAATAATGGTCCCCCCTAAAGATAACCACATCCTAATCCCTGGGAATTGTGAATATGTTACTTAAAAGGGACTTTGCAGGTATGATTAAAGTTATGTATCTTGAGATAGATTAGCCTGGAGTATTCTAGGTGGGCTCAATCCAATGACATGAGCCCTTAAAAGGATAAGAGGAAGAAAGAAGAGTAGGTCAGAGAGATGCAATGACAGAAGAAGACGCAGGAGAAAGAAATCATGAGAAGCACTCAATTCACTGTTGTTGGATTTGAAGGCCAATAGGGCCACAAGCCAAGGAACTCAGTGACATCTAGAAGCTGAGAATGACTTCACCTGGAGCCAGCAAGGAAATAGGGGCCTCAGTTCGACAATTTCAAGGAACTGAATTCTTCCAACAATATAAAAAAGAAAGGAAACTGATGATCCCTCCCCTAGAGCCTCCAGAAAGAAAAGCAGCCCTGATAACACCTTAAGTTTAGTCCCATGAGCCAGTGTTGAACTGTGGCCTACAGAGATGTAAAATAATGAATTTCTGTTGTTTTAAGCCACACAATTTGTGGCAATTTGTTACAACAGCAAAAGAAAACTAATACATGTATTCATAAAAAATGATGTGTGAACATCTAGCTCAATTGGCATGACACAGCTTATAAAGACAATGCTCTACATTTTACCTTGGTGAGTAGTGTGTGAGGTCTTAAAAGCCTGTGAGCGGCCATCTAAGATACTCCACTGGTCTCATCCCTTCGGGAGCAAGGGAGAATGAAGAGAACAGGATACAAGGAAAAGAT